>NW_004949117.1:5338165-5362515 GCF_000317375.1 Microtus ochrogaster | reverse complement strand
ACACACACACACACACACACACACACACACACCCTTTCTTTTTTATAACCTGGATAAGAGTATATTCCAAATACACAGCAGCATCTGTGTTGCAGGAAAAGATCTTGTTCTTGTGTTTACCCCAAACTCCCTTACTGAATGGCCGCCCTTGGGCTTGTGACGCTTCCAGCTGCCCAGAAGTTTCAATGACTCACACTAAGACCTTGAACTACCCAAGCAGTAGAAAGTTCATGGCACCGTTTTTCCCCTTTTGTTTTTTTTCTTCTTTAAAAGCAAAGGAGGTTGGAAAGATAGCTCTGTCAGTAAAGAGCTTGCCCTGTAAGGACCTGAGTTTTATCCTTAGCACCCACGTGAAAATGCTGTGAGCTTAGTGGCGCGTGCTTGTAACCCCAGCTGGGAAGACAGAAGCAGGCAGACCCCAGGGCTTGCTGGTCAGCCACACCAAGATGGCTAGTTCCAGGTCCGTGAGAGATCTTGTCCTAACCCAAGCTGAATGACTACTGTAAATGACACCCGAGGTCGTAAAGTCATGTGTGCATGTGCGCTTGCTCTTTCTCTTTTACACACACACTGCACACACACACTGCACACACACTACCACACGTGCACAAACACACACACTAACACACACGTGCACAAAAACACACTGACACGCACGCAAACATATACACACAAACACACAGTGATACACATGCAAGCACACACACACAAACACACACACTGATACACACACAAACACACACACTGACACACACAGTGATACATATGCAAACACACACACTGAAACACACACACATACACACACATTTTTTAAAGAAAGCCAGGAAAGAGCCTAAAGGAAAGCAAGCCTCAGGCATGTGTTACAGTTCTCAGCTATGACATCTGTGTGTCCCCAGTAATACACAGACCGACTTCAGCTGCTGCACAGACAAATGCTTTTATTGTGAAAGCCATGTACATTAACAGATGTAACATCTGTCAGTGGATGTTAGCATAAGAGATTCATGGCATCATCAGCCCCTAGGAGAAAGCTCAATGTGAAGGTTTTCCTTTCTTCCTCTTGGTTTTTTGAGACAGGGCTTCTCTGTGTCACAGCTCTGGCTGTTCTGAAACTCTCTGTAGACCAGGCTGGCCTTGAACTCACAGAGATCCTCCTGCTTCCTGAGTGTCGGGATTAAAGGTGTGCGTGACCACTGCACGGTCGTGAGGGTTTTTCTTAATGCTTGAAAGGATTCTATTAAGCAGCTTATGTTCGCATGAAGATGTAGTAATGATGAACAAAGTATCACCCAAAGACTACAGCTTGATAACTACTGAACTTGCTACCCATAAGTAACAACATTTCTGCAATGTGTTATCATAGCTGATTTGATGCAGTCAACCAATCCCAAGCAGTTTCCAGTCTTCTAGTTTCCAGTCGCAAATGCTTATCTCAGTCACCTGTCATTGCAGCTATCAGCTTCTTTTTGGGAAAAGAATGCTTAGTATGGCAGCCTCGACCGGATGTTTTCTCCCAGCTCCTCTCTTCGTTCAAGGGTTTTGATTCAGCATTTATCTATAAACTGCTCCCTTGTGACTCTGCCTCATCCCAAGTCTCTTATCAGAGGTCAGCCTTGCCTTTCTCCCAGCATTCCTTTCTGATCCCCTGCTCCTGAACAATATCTCCTGAAACTCTAGCTGGCAATTTATTTTCCTGTCTGGCACCGAGCATACATCCTTGCTCTCACTCATGCCATTCCTAGCCACACTTCTCCCTGGTTCTTCCTGCTCCTGCGCCACTTCGTAGGCAATCACAACAAGAAGAGTTAGATGTAATTACTGGCTATTTTTGTAAAAGTAAGTGTAGCTTGCCCCTGCTCTATTCTAGTGTATTCCGACTGTGTAATTGATGGTGATCTTCCTCAGCGAAAATGTCCTTCCATCTTGGGAGGCTGGATACAGCTTTCCCTCTTACCTGTCTTCGTACGACAGGTCAGCTGTAATAGCAAGCATCTGATGATGGCAGTGAATCAGGCTAAAGTCTTTTGAGAGAGGCAGCGGCTGTCTTAATTGTCCTACAAAGCAGCGGCTCCATTTGAACGGGGCTGTAAACGACTGAGTGTGAGTCACTGCTGTAGGTACTATCTCAGTCTGTTTTTATTAGCTTCAACTGCAGAAGCCAAACCTTCCTTGAGTTCATCCTCAAATTTGGTAGCTACATCCTCTTTGGAGCTTTAATTAACTGTTGTTCTGTTTGATGAGACTCCTCAGCATCCTGTCTCAATCCAGTATCCAGTAGTAAAGTGAGTTTTGTTAAGCAGGCTTTAGTTGCTTAAAATACGTATTTAAAAATGATAATCTCTCCCAGTGCTCAGGAGGCAGAGGCAGGGGCATCTCTGAGCTTGAGGCCAGTCTGCTCTATTGTTAAGTATCAGGCCAGGCAGGGCTTATATGTTGTATGTTATAAGAATATCTATACTCTTAAAGGAGGGTTGGTAACTCAAGCTTGGAATTCTATCTACTTGGGAGCCTATGGAAGAAAGATTGAAAGTTTGAGGCTAGTCTGGACTAAATACTAAAATCCTGTCTCAAAAGACAATTAAAATGTGTGGGTAACTCCTTCTTTGCTAATTGTATTCCTGTTGACAGCATGAAAGGGTTCAGGGGAGGGGAATCCCATTTGGGGGAACTGTAGGAAGGGCTTTCGTTCAAGATCTATTTGAACATGTGAACTCACTCACACTAGAGATAAACCCTATTTATACATGTATGTAGATATGTATGTATTTTTATATTGGGATGTCTTCATTCAGCCTGCTTCCCCTAAAATAATAGAAAGGATTCACACTGGAGAATCTTCCTGAAAACCATATATGGAATATCTCGAGATTTTGCGTTTTTGAAAGAGAGAGTTCACTGTTTTGATCAATTTATAGGATAATGCATTACTGATATAGCATCTGAAAAATACACAATTACAAGCATAATTATATCAAGAACACACATTGCCAAAACTTTAAACTTCATTTTGAGAATCGTTATCATCATGTACTTATAGCCATGTTCCTCAATGAAATGTCAATTTCCTTGTTTATGTTGTTATAACTTTTGCTTTGATCGTAGTTTGTATGTTACCATTCATATTAAAAAGTTATATAAAGGTGTGAGTTGCCTTTTACAAGAGGCCATCAGAACCAAACCTTTTCCCAAATAAGAAGCAATGAATTTTACTAATGAGTCTATCCATCTAACATTAAATATACCCATTTTCCAGAGTCTGTTGATACAACAAATTAAATCGGATTTAGGATACTTACGATAGAATAAAACATGACTGCTCAGATAGTATTTGAACATGGCTGGATGAAAACTTTCCACACTTGGGATTACAGACACTGGGGCCACAGACACTGGGGCCACAGACGCTGGAGGCCACAGACGCTGGGGCCACAGACGCTGGGGCCACAGCCGCTGGGACCACTGACATTGGGATCACAGATGCTGGTACCACAGACACTGGGGCCATAGACACTGGGGCCACAGATGCTATCTTGACACCCAAGGGATGACCTGGCTGATCGACAGCACCTACAAAGGCAAGGCAGGCAGTAAGAGGAAAAGGAGCCCACGTGGCAAGGGATGGAGAAACCTCAAGTTACAGAATTAGGAAGATTCTGGGAGTGATCCTGGGAGTTTTGGTCCCAAAGTTTCAGGAGAGTTATTTTGGATATTCTTAAGTACTTTTCAAATCGTGTTATTCTTGAGAATTAAGTGATATAGGTGAAGATATTTTTAATTGCTCATAGAAAACTAATGGATAAATAAAAGGTAAGGCAGATTGTTTACGTACATTTTTCTTTCAATGGAATTTCCCTTATATTACCACTTAAGTCAACAGAACACATGATTAAAATATATCTATTTTTGCATCACAACTGGTCCACTCTTCCCTGCAGGCAAGGGTTCATGTTGCATTTTAGATTTGATGTTCAATAATACAATTTTAACTGCTTCTGGTTAAAGCCACTGTTAGCATCTTTTGTTTGGAATTTGATAAAGCTCCAAACACTTTTCTGAGAGCCTTCTCTTTGTAGAAGCCCAATTTGATTGTACAATAAGATTTGTTTTGTTCTATTTTCGATATGGCTGGGATTTTTTTCTTTCTTGTTTTTGAAACAAAGATGCTAATTGGCTCCAGTGATGAATGGATGCAGTAAAAATGATTTTGGATTTTGGGCGATATTCGGAGGTTTATAAAAATAAAGCCATGGTGACAGAAAATGATTTCTGAGTGAGCATAGCGTATGTCACGGTGCTCTTTCAGAAATGGAAAGCCCATGTCAGACGTCAGCAAGGGCTGTCATCCACTTCAGAAAAGATGATAAGGACGACCTGCCAGTACTCTGCAGTCAGTGCCTGGCCCTGTGAACTGTAGTGGGATTAAAAAAACATAATGGGACAGACAAAAGAAAAAGAGATGGCTTGGACTGGGGAGATGGGTCAGTGGCTGCTCTTCCAGATAACTCAGTTCAGTTCCCAGCACTCACATGGTAACTTACAACCTATCTGTAACTCCAATTCCAGGGATCCAACACACTCACGCAGACACACATGCAGGCAAAAACACCAATGCTCACGAAATAAAAATAAATACACTTGAAAAAGAGCTGGCTTGTAATACAGGCAATAAGATGAGAATTTGCTAAGTGTTTATGTGCTACTGAGACTGTAGGCAGAATTTGACATCTGCACTGCCTGCAGGGAGCAGGTGAGCTGGGTGGCCATGACGGACGTGGTTTGCTTGCTGAAAAGAGAACAACCGTATTAAAAATGGCCACACTCTGTCTGACTTTGCTTCCATGCCTGGGTCTTGGTCTGACATGGTTTCCTCCACAGCTTCCCACCACAGTATGAGTAACAGCTCATCTTAGGTTCAAAAACTATTGAAGAGTCACAGTTGTTGGTTAGTTTTATGTCAACTTAACACAGCAATAGTTATTCTACCCCTCAAGTCATCCACTTGGTGAACTTTCAGATCTTTCCCACATTCTAAAATCATTTTCCCAGTCTCTAGCACTGCTAGAATGGAAGGGTATTTTATGGCCCTGTGATACTATGAATTTCTTTATGAGTTTAAAGAAAGAAAGTTATATTTGTATCAGTTATCCTACTTTTTCTTTTTGCTAGAAAAAGAATTATCCTGGCTAGCTTAGGTCAGATTGGAAATGCGTTCATTTAAAAAGTATAATTGATTTGAGGTGATGGCTGGGTAAGCAAGCAGGCACTTCCAAGAAAGGGTTACAAAATGTGAGACACAAAAGGAAGTCTATGTCATCGCAGCTGTCATTCTCAATACTAACTGAACTCTTTTAGGGAACAAATTCAGGGGCAAGAGCATTTGAAGGGGATTCGGAGTGAGACCACTGACTTTATTGTAAAATGGAAGCGTTTATATTGTGTTTGCTAGGTATCAGATAGTTAGACAAAATAATATACTTTTGTCCTAGTCTGGCTTCCCCCAATCCACATCAGATTTGCTGATCTTGGGTTTCTATTTGAAGAGAACTGAAGGGGAGACCATCCGAAAGGGTTTTCTCTCCCCTTAGGTAGCTCGCTGAAGCAGACATACTCTGGCTATATCATCAAAGCAAGAGATTGCTACTTCTTTTATTTTTTCTTCAAATTCCTTTAATTATTTGAAGTTCTGCTTCTTCAAATAGCTAAAGACTAATTAAAAAAAAAAAAAAACCAACCAAGTGGTGATTCATTCATTTCCTCAGCCAGAGCCACTTTCGGCCTCAGGGCTCAGGATGGCAGCCGCATGAGGTTAATTCTGGAATCACCAAGTGCTTGGGCCCTGTGAGTCTCACTGCTCCCGCGGGTTCTTTAGACAGAGAGCAGGTGAGACCGAGGGGTTTTTTTTTGATAATGTTTTGAGCAAAGCTTGAGATGGTGTAGGCTGAGTGAGCTAGGAGGCGATGGTCTCCATTTTGGTAAAGCCCTAATGTTAGCGGTTGTCCACACACACCGCTTGGCATGGTCAGCGTCCACCCTTGAGAACAGGTACATTACCAAGCATCTGCCGTGTCCTCCAGTTTTCCAGCAAAAGCAGCAGAGTATGATAATGAAAGTAATTAAGACTCTGGACTCTGAGTTTAAATTCCAGCTTTACCACCCACCAGCTGCGTAACCTTGAAGAGTTACTCCTCTCTCTGAGTTTGTTTCCTCTAATCTTACATAAGGATTAGTGACTATCGCTGAGGACATGTATTGCATATGCAGTATACATGCATAGAGTGCTTCTTGGCCTGTTTTCTATGTAGCAGATTAGAAAAAAAATAGACTTATCCATACAAAAAGATATGGAAAAGATAGAAGAGTGGGATACGGTGGTTAAACTAATACATACAGATAGTCACAGAAGAAGGGGAGAAAGACAGGGTGAGGCTTGTCTCAGCATCCTGTAAAGACTTTGTAGATATAACTGTCTTAGTTACTGTGGAAACTCTATGGGGAATAGACCACCTTACAACATTCATTTCGGGGAACCAAGGCCTGGCACCACACAGAAAGTAAACACAGAACTGGGCAATTAGCCCAAGCGGTGTGCCGTTAGAGACCACATGGTGCGCTGGTCTAATGTGAAGACTTCATGTGCATTAATTCATTTAAATGTCACTCCTGACCCCCACATAAAACAGGGGGTGTCGCAGAGCAGCTCAGTGACTCGCCCGTGATTAGACACAGTTCCTGTCAGCTCTAGCTGCAGGTCACAGTCATGTGCTTTCTTGCGGCATTCAAGGCGAATTAAGAGAGAAATGGCATTTGAAACCCTTCACCGAGTGCAGGGCACACACGCAGATGCTGTGGATATGAGTATCGCTGCATCCTGTGATCGCTTGTGAGCAGGATTAGCACCTACAGTAAGGTCAAAATAACAGTAACACAGCCCACTGCCCCGACCATGGCATCCTGCTTTCCTGAAGTAGGTCCTCAATGCTGCTGGGGCGATTTCTTGTATCCTTTCTTCTCTTACCTGCATGTCTAGCTTCAGGAACACAGATACACACACACACACACACACACACACACACACACACACACACACACACACACACACACACGGCGGGGAGACAGGGAGACAGAGGCAGAAAGAGCCATAGGTCCTTTGCTGCTTTATTTTTCTTTGATGGGGCTTACTTTAAATTTGAATCATGGTCCATCTTAGCTGAGGGTGTGCTAGGACAGATAAAACATCACAATCCCGAAAGACACTGAAGTGTGTTAAATTAAAAAAAAAAAAACACTAAGAGACCTTTTTATATCTCAGGTATTTTTATAACCCGTGGTTTATGCCAACTGCTTTTTGAAGCATACCTATCAGTCTGTGTGGTTCTCACAAGAGCCCCATGATGAGTGCTATCCCTCTTTCCATTCTGTAGATGTGAAAACTGAGACCCAGGGTCCAAAACCAGTTTATTAGTAAACAGCAGCGCTGTGACCTGAGCCCAGTTTGGCTCTAGAATCCAAGATCTTCCCCCCACCTCTGTGTAAGACAAGTTTACCATCTTTATTTCTTCTTTTTTATTCTTCTATTACATACCAACCACAATTCCCCCCCCCTTTTCCCAGTCTCTCCCCACACCTCCCTCCTCTCTCAGATCCATCCCCAGCCAGTCACTAGTTCTTACCTCTTCGAAATCTTCAGACCAAATGGGGTATCCTGTCTCTACAAATTTGCATACTGAATGCCTTGAGTTCCTGTCTCCTCTCTCCACCCAGCCACATCCTTTTCCATCTCCACTTCCCTAGTGTTGGGATTAAAAGCACGTGACTCCCAAGTACTGGAACTATAAGGTGTGAGCCACTACTGCCTGAATCTGTTTCTCTTTGAGACTGCATCAATCTAGTGTAGCCCAGGGTGGCCTTGAGCCTTGAACTCACAGAGATCCCTCTGCCTCTGCTGGGATTAAAGGTGTGTGCCACCACTGCCTGGCCTCTATGACCTCTAGTGGCTTAGCTCTCTCTCTGTCTCTGTCTCTGTCTCTGTCTCTCTCTCTCTCTCTCTCTCACACACACACACACAGACACACATACACAGACTCACACACACAGACACACATACACAGACACACTCAGACACACACACGGAGAGGAGGGGAGGGAGAAAGAGAGGTAAAACATGACGTTATGAATATCTATAATTCTGCTTATAATGATTGTGGTAATAGCTAAAGTGTCCTTGTGCTTTTCTGGATATTTTCCTCACTATTTCTGCCATCTCAGAAAAATCACAAGCTAACATGCTCAAGAATAATCATGTATGCTGAAGATAGATAACTTCCTTTTCTCACAAAACGAAGACACAAAACTTCCAAGGTTCCTTCGGTGGAAGTCTGGAGGGAAACCAGAAGGGGAAGAGACTAATTCTTTCACTTCCCTTCATCTTCCCTTGTGAAGATTTGTACTCAACTCTGACCCTAATCAGAATGAACAGAAGAAATAGGTGTTATTTTGAAATTGTAATGCATATTAAGGTAATCCTGAAAATCAGAGAAACAAGCATGACAGATACGAGCTTTTTAATTTTGGAAAAAAAAATGGTTATTAATATTATCATTGACTGCCCACACATGGGAGTTCCATGTTGCACGTGTCAGTCAGAGGACAACTTTCAAAACTCAGTTCTCTTCTACTGTGGGGTCTGGGGATTAAACTCAGGTGGTCAGGGTTGCATGGCAAGTGGGTTTACCCACCTGAGCCATCTCACCACCTGCTCCACATACAAGTTTTGATGATGAGATACAGTAACCCCTAAAGACTTAAGTCAATTCTACAGGTATAGTTTCCTTTCGTCCCGCTGCCCCATGTGAGAGAGCGTCCTGTTTACTCGCAGAAAGGACTGTTCTCTTGCCGCACTCACACACACCTGGACCACGTTGTAGGCACTGGCTTAAACCTCTCAGGCTAATTAGTGTGGTAGTTTGAATAAAATTGGCCTTCATAAGCTCACAGAAGAGACGCTATGAGGAGATGTGGCTTCCTTGTTGGAGGAATTGTGTCAATGTGGGGGTGGGCTTTGAGGTTTCATATATGCTGAAGTTAACACCCAGCATCTTAGACCACGTCCCGTAGCGTGAGGGATAAAGATACAGCTCCTTTTCTTCTCCCCGCTCCTTCTCCAGCACCATGTCTGCCTGCATGCTGTCATGTTTCATCACGATGATAACGAACTAAGCCTCTGAAACTGTAAGCCATCCAATTAAATGTTTTTCCTTTATAAGATTTGCTCTGAGTTTGAGGCCAGCCTGGTCTACAGATTCAGTCTCAGGACAGGCAAGCCTAGGCAGTGAAGGTAACCACTGGGAACAGAAAGCTAGTGAAGATGTAACTGAACGAGGGGGCCATGATCCAGCCACAGCAGTCAGCAGAACTTGGCAGCTTTGGCCACATGGTTCTGGCTTTAAGGATAGAAGAAATGTGTTAAGGAATATTCCTTCAGGACTAAGGAAAGCTGCTGAGGCCAGGCATGTGTCAGGGATGTTCTTGAATGGAGGTCTAGAGAGGCCAGTGTGTATAGCTGAGAAGTTAAAGTCTGGATTGCCTTAAAGAACCCAAGGTGTTGGAGATGCTAGACCCATGAGATACTTGTTGAGGAGACCTGCTAGCAGGGAGTAGACCAGTTCAAGAGAAAGAAGTATGTTGCAGTCAACAAAGCTGAAAGATCTGAGTTGGAGATCTGAGGAACATTTTGACATCAGACATGGAGATGCAGAGTTTGGAGTTTGCCCAGCTGGCTTTTCTGTCTTGCTTTGGTTCATATTTCCGCAGTATGCTCACTTCCCTTCATTTTGGAACAGTAAATGTATGTTCTGTGCCATTATATGTTGTAAATATGTGATCTGTTTTTTGATTTTTATTTTATGGGGTATTATAGTTAAGAGATTGCATAAATCTCAGAAGAGACTTTGAACTTTTAAACATCGTTGAGACTGTGATAGACTATGGGGACTTTTGAAGTTGGACTGAATGCATTTTGCATTACAGTATTGTTACAAGCTTATGGGGGCCAGGGAGTGGAATGTGGTTCTTTGAGTGTAATTGGCTCCCATAAATTCATAGGAAGTGGTGCTGCTAGGAGGTGTGGCTTTGTTGGAGTAGGTTTGGCCTTGCTGAAGGAAGTGTGTCACTATGGGGGTGGGCTTTGAGGTCTCATATATGCTCAAGCCACTCACAGTGTCTCAGACCACTTCCTGTTGTCTGAGGGATCAAGGTGTAGTTCACTTTTGCTCTCAGCACCTTCTCCGGCACATGTCTGCCTGCATGCTGCCTTGTCCCGTCATGATGATGACGGACTAAACCTCTGAATCTGTAAGCCTCCCCAATTAAATGTTTTGCCTTTGTAAGAGTTGCCATGGTCATTGTGTTTCTTCACAGCAATAAACCCCTAAGAAAACTAGTGTCTTTTTATTCAACTTAGGTTTCTAGCTCATGTTTATACTGTTGTAGAATATTATTTTAAGACGTGTTGCATTTTGTTTATGCTGTGGAACATGTGTTTAATGATGCAAAAGATGCGTAGGAACTAGCAAACCCCGAGGAGTTCAAAGGAACAGTTCTGACAAAATGAATGGGATAGGTTTACACCATGTGAGGAAAAGCAGTTTAAGAGTTAGAAAGGAAATATATGCTTAAATTAAGGCAGATGAAGAAAAACGCAGATCAAGGCTATAGATTTGAGTCTTCTTATAAGTAAGGTCAATTAATGGGTTTTGTTGGGGAATTCAAGAGTAAAACTGTATTTACGTTGAGCACTCATGTACTGGACATTATATGTATACCATCCCATTTAGTTGTTGAAGTCTTTAATGAAGTACAACAGTTTCCTTATTTTTTTTTTTTTTTTTGGTTTTTCGAGTCAGGGTTTCTCTGTGGCTTTGGAGCCTGTCCTGGAACTAGCTCTGTAGACCAGGCTGGTCTCGAACTCACAGAGATTCGCCTGCCTCTGCCTCCCGAGTGCTGGGATTAAAGGTGTGCGCCACCACTGCCCGGCCTCAGTTTCCTTGTTTTTACAGAAGAAGAATACTTGTGTAAGTGGCCTGCTGACCTCAGACCTGGCACTTTTCAGTAATGCTTTCTTCTCTTGTTGTACTGCTTTATTAACTTATTATCTATGCCCGTGAGCATTCATGTGTCTGTGTGGGAGGCCAGATGTCAGCACACATCTGGTGGTCTCTGTCACTTTCTCCCTTGGTCTTTTGAGATGGGATTCTCTCACTGAACCCGCAGCAGGTCATTTCAGCCAGGCTGGCTGGCCAGCGAGCCTCCCGTAGCCACTTTACCCACCGAGCCATGTTTCTAGCACAGAAGTATTGTTCAAAGGGGTGATTTGGTTTATCTGTACAGAACAATTTAGAAGAAATTGAAGCCAGGGGAAATAATTCTGGCATGAAATGTGAAAACCGATGAGAACATGGTAACAAATCCTGTCTAACCCTATTCACTTACAGTGGAATTTGGTGCCAAAAATTGTGGTAACTTAAGCAAAGTGACCAACTAATTGTTTCTTTTTGGTCTACTTCCCATTTGTGTGTGTGGCTACACCAAAGTATAGTCTACCACTTCATGCCATAAGGCTTCCTTATGCAGCCTTCACGTGGTTTTCTTCTGAGTCTGAAACCAGTATCATTTGCTTACTTATGGATTTCACAGTATATTTTATTATTGAATAAAAATAACCTAAATGTAAAGATTTTTGGATTGATATTAGTAAAAGCCAAGTAATAGTCAACATTCTTTTGCTAGCATCAGAATAAATGTATGGTTTTTTTCCTAACATCTTATATTGTTTTTGGCGGTCAGATAATCTCACCTCCTTGCTACAGTTCAGACAGTCAAATCTAAGTCACCCAAGCATGACCTGCTCTGGGCAGAGGACAGTGCTCTATTGTGAGGAGCCTAGCTCAGACATGCACAGGCCATTCTTATTTTTTCAGTTCTTTTAAATCTTGGTGAAAAAATGGTTGTTAAAGTCAACACCATAAGCGGGGCAGTGGCAGCGCACACCTTTGATCCCAGCACTCAGGACGCAGAGACAGGTGGATCTCTGCGAGTTTGAAGCTAGCTTGATCTACAGAGTGAGTTCCAGGACAGCCAGGATTATTACACAGAGAAAATCTGTCTTGAAAAAAGTCAACACCATGGACAGCAAAGTGTAGATCAAGACTGAAGTTGAGCTCGTGTGTGTGTGTGTGTGTGTGTGTGTGTGTAGACAGTTGTATATTTATGTATAGACTATGTGTTTATGCAGATATATGTATGTATTCTGTATCAACCCACTCTGAAACTTTAGTTACCTCTGTGTTTTCTAGTTGCACCAGCCAGTAAATTGCCTTTTGTGTGCTGACTTCTCCATTAGCGTTACTGAAAGCGTTACAAGAGTCTTCTCTGCTGATCTCAGGAAAAGCCCAGAACAGACTTCATGGAACTTTACGGCTCTGTACTCAGTTCTTCTTGACTAAACTATTGGCGGCAGCGCACTCAGCTTTGAGTGTGAGCCTATTCCCCGGTTGCTTACCTGTGAGGAGTATATCTGTCATCATTCTCACAGACTTACTCACAAGTGAGCTCATTCCCTCAAGGGTGTTATGATCCTCTGAGATTTCCAAACCTCGGTGTTGTTTCTCAAAGGAAAATGATGTTGTTGAGCCTGCTAAGATTCTTGCCTTTATTAGTTTACTAATTTCTAAGTTCATTGGTGGTTGTAGTTTTTAAGTCATAAAATCCCTTATGAGAATAAATATATACACTTTAAAATTAAAGAGAAATAAAGGCAATGGAATGTTTTTCCTAATGTGTACTCTTTGTTATGTAGATGGTTAGCTGATCTTTCATCAGTGATGTACAGGAAGCATTTTGCTCAGGGTAGAGATGTTTATACTGGTGATATATAAACATACAACCATGAATATTTAAAATGAGCTAGGATAACTGAGGAACTGAAGTTTTTAATATTTAACTTTTGAGTAATAACGTAATGAATAAATAGAAATTTAAATTTAGCTATTCGTGGTTTTGTATTTGTAATTCGTGATTTAGCTATTTGTAGTTTTGACTGGAGCTATTATTTCTGATATCACAGCAGTATATATTGATCTCAGACTATTGTGAAAATAGAATAATTAGCGTGAGGAAAAAAACCAATAGCCTGATGAATGTCCTTTTGTTTTTATTGAGATAAGGTTTAATAACAAAGATAAAGTCGTCGTTATTATTGAGGTAAGCAGCCCAAGGTGGCTTTGAACTCATTGTCTTCCTGCCTTGTCTCCTGCATTCTATGACTGCAGGTTGGAGTCGCCATGCCTGGCCATCAGCTGTATCTAATGTCATCTGAAAAGGCAGTTTTTGTGCACCTCTTGCAGGATGATGTCTAAACTTCTTGGACATACAAAGTAGAAGATATAGATTAGCCCACCTCAGTTTATAGTCCTATTAGCAGCAACTTCTTAATCTTCTAAAATCTACACCCTTAGGTCAGACAAGATAAGTTTCTACCTCCTATGTTTATTTTGTTTCTCCATTTAATATCCTTTTCTTCTTGGTTATAAAGATCCAACTGAGGGTAATGGAAAGATGCCTTAGTAGTCAAGAGCACATCACCTAGTTTTG
The DNA here is from genome assembly GCF_000317375.1 of Microtus ochrogaster. Taxonomy (NCBI): domain Eukaryota; kingdom Metazoa; phylum Chordata; class Mammalia; order Rodentia; family Cricetidae; genus Microtus; species Microtus ochrogaster. The sequence continues at coordinate 5,348,868 of NW_004949117.1, read as the reverse complement.
GTTCCTAGAATCCACACAGTGGTTTACAACTCCATAACTCTGGTTCCAGGATCTGATGCTCTCTTGTGACCTCCTCAAGCAGTGTGTACACATATGTCATGCAGGCAAAACAGTCACACACACAAGACAAACAAACCTGGGATTAAAGGAAGATCCATCTGAAAATCTCCCGTTTCCTCATAACAGTTAGACATAGCCTGTGTGTACTCTGCTACATTTGTAGATGCCTCTCCTACTCTATGTGCTATGATGAAGTATAAGCCTTCACGTGACTTTTAGACTAGACCGAGAACTTTCTGAGGGTGCCCCTGTAGTTTGTGTATGTAATTCCCAACAGCTGCCAATATGTGCTTGATGAATGAATAGTACATTACAAATAAACTAAGAACTGTATTTGACTTATGTTTGAATAGTGAGAGGATCTTGCTGATCCTGTGGTCTTTCGTTTTATAAGAGAGAAACAGAAACCCACAAAAATTTAATGAATTTCTCAAAATGAGTGACATACAGATGATTTTCTCTCCATAGATGAGGAAAATAAAACATGTAATTTATAAACATAATGAACTTATTTTTCTCTTTTTGGCTTTGAGATGGACTCAATTTCCCTTGGTTAGTATGATAAAGACCAGTACCCTGGGCAACCCTTACTTCTTTTTCTGCTGGTCCTTTCCCTTTCTCTTGTGGGAAATGTCAGGGCTCTTTTCTATCTCCCTTGCAGTTTAGTGTTATACGACGCTAATCAGAGAGATAGTGAAGCAATTAGGAATGCAGCCCCATCAGTACAGGCTGATAGCAAGCTCTGTGCCTCTTCTCATCAGATCGAGGATGTGGTTTCTTGAATTTCATGGTGTCTGGCAGAAGAAAGGACATGGACGAAAGCAGTTGGATCAGTCATCATCTAGATAAGACTAATTCGACCACTGTAGCAGAAGTAGGCAGAAGCAGCCAGTCACGTTGTGGAAGATGAATCCCCTAGTCCTGGTTTGTTTTACGTTGCTAACAACACAATTTTGCATTCTGGGTGAGTTAGAAAGAAAGTAGGTTTGTTTGTTTGGTTTTTCTTTCTGGCCCCAGGTAAAGAGGGGTCATATCTGGTGGTGGACTTCCTGCTGGCAACTTGACAAAGGGGTGCAGAGTATCACCTGGTCAGAGCCAGACAGTACGTGAGTCCTAGACGAGGTGGCGGACCACTCTTGAGATAATCCATTTATCAACTCATGCATCGGCCCATTAATTAAATGACTTGATAGATCAGCCCATTCAGGAGGGCTGCATAATCACCATGCACAGGCCGCACCTGTTGCTAGCTTATACCAGGAATTAAATTGCGACTCTAATTTCTGAGGAGACAAAACCGCAGAGCACCGTCTGTCTCTGAAAGCCGCACTTACAGGGGATGTTTGGGTTCCAGCCCACTCTAGATTCCTAGGTTTTGCTCAAAGGTTCTATGGTTGCTTCGAGTGTGCGTTAGCATAGACCGGCAGTACTTTCCTGTTGCTTCACAAGTGCCCCTTTGTTCCCAGTTGTCAGGCTTTTATGCTGATGACTTCTCTGTGAGTTCAAGGTTATCTTTTACACCCCTGAGCAGGGGTAGTTTGATGTTTTTTTTTTTTTTTTGGTGGGGGCATGAATCTTCAGTGGGAGATAAATTCAATATTTCTCCTACTAATTATTTCTGTATTCTAGCTGGTATCAAAATTTTTATCCTGTGGGAGAGCATAAACAGGTCAGAATCATTAATTCCTTTTTAATGAGGAAGTAATTAACTTTATTTTAAATATCTAGCATGTATTATATTTACTGGATAGTTAGGACATAGACTTTTTTTTTTTAAGGAATACACTGACTTTTCTATAAACATTTGTATTATGCATCTGAGCCTGGTTCATGTTCTGACAGATTTAATATGACCATATGAGGTCTATACAGGAAAGCTTTGGGGACGGAAGGAAGGGGTTACAATCATCACTGAGCAACAGATTAAACTAGGACCGCCTTGGGCTGGAGAGATGGCTCAGAGGTTAAGAGCACTGACTGCTCTTCCAGAGGTCCTGAGTTCAATTCCCAGCAACCACATGATGGCTCACAACCATCTGGAATGAAATCTGGCGCCCTCTTCTGGTGTGTGGGAAGCAGAATGTTGTACACATAATAAATAAATTAATTAAAAAATTAAAAAAAAAAACCCTAGGACCGCCTTGGGAAAGCGGGGTAGGATCAGCATTTTATTTTTCACCACCTTAGCTACACATTTGTTTCTCTTAAACTTTTTTTTTTTTTTAACATTTTAAATGTTAGCAGTTAGGGAGTGTGCTATGTTAAACGTTACTATTTTATATTGTTTGTTAGGTCCCAGGAGTTACAAAGAAAGTGTGCCTAGATTTTAGTTAGGGAAAGAGAATGTGTGTGTGTGTGTGTGTGTGTGTGTGTGTGTGTGTGTCACATATCACATTAAGCGGCAGAGCATAGTGGTTCACACATTAGACAGGTAACTAGAGGTCTAGTCGTGAAAAATGACCTGTGAACATAGCTTCCCCTTGTGCAGCAGTCCCGCCGTGTCTGGAGGTCACTGCTTCCTTTGAGTCACCATCCCCCTGGCTCACACAGTCTTTCCCCTTCCTCTTCTCCAATCCCTGAGACCCGGGGAGAGGGTTTGATGGAGAGGCATCCCATTCAGGACCGAATTCTCCACAGTGTCAGTGCCCTTTCGAAGCGCCTGTCATCAGGGATGCCTGCTTGACGAGACTTAGACGGTCAGTAGATGTCGGCAGTTAGTTGGCATTGAACACCCAAATCCTTTTGTAAATGAGCAGTTTTAATATTATTTCTGACATAAAAGTCACATTTGGTTTTTCATTACTGTGTTCAAAAGTTTACTTAAGATAAATATTCAGTTAAGAAAACAGTTATACTTAAGTACCAACCTTTAACATTGTCTTTAAGTTTACAAATACGCTTACTGATTATTAGACAGGAGTACAAATAGAAATAGCTTTATAAAAGTATAAATGAAAAATGATTAAAATATTATCACAAAACCTTTTAATATAATAGCTATATGCTTTTTGCAATGTGTTAAATTGTGGAAATTACCTCATGCACTGCTAAATATACAACAATAATTAATAAAACTTATTTACACTAAGATGTTGATCACACTGTGTGAAAATGTCACAGTTTTGCTCTGATTGGTTTAATAAAAAGCTGAATGGCCAATAGCTAGGCAGGAAATGTTAGGCAGGATTGCCAGGCAGAGAGAGGAACGCAGGATAAACCTAGAGACGTGAGTCAGACACCAGTGAGACACTGAGGAAGCCGGATGTGCAGAATGGAGGCGTGGTAAGAAGCCACATGGTAGAATGTAGACGGATAGAAATGGGTCATTTAAATTATAGGAGCTAGTGGGACAGATCTAAGCTAAGGCCAAACTTCCATAGTTAACAGTAAGTCTCTGTGTCATTATTTGGAGGCTGGTGGTCCAAAGAAAGTCTGACAAGAAAGTCCAACTACATGAAGAACTGTTAAAGTTTTTACTATTTCTTGCTCGCAAATCTCAATAAGGAATCTACACTAATCTTCAGTTTCTTTCCTAGGAGCAAACAATGCATTTTTTTCCTCTCGTGCTATACTCTTTGGTCACCACTACTAATGTACTGTGGTTTTACTTTAGAAAAAAAACGCTATGATCTTATAACAGCCAGACACTTTGAGTTGCTTTTCTAATCATGCTGAATAGCTTTGTATAAACTGGTCATATTCTCCCACTCAATTTCTGGTCAAAAATAGTATCTGTTGTCATTTGACAGCTGGCAGAGATTAACAATCAGCTGTGGTGATGACGGTGGCTATTGCGCTGTTGGACTCACACAGGGATTGTAACCATGACCTTGGCCTCATTATCCTGCTGTTATAACCTATTGAGGAAAATAGCTACACAAATAAATTCTGAAACCAAGAAGTAAAAAAAAGGGAAAAGCCTGCTATTTGTGTCTCCAAGTGCAAATCAGAACGCATCTGCGTCCTTTGAGTAACTCTGTTGGCAGGTGTTTTAGATATGAATAAAGAAATGGATGCAGGATATGCTTCTAAAACCAAAACTTCTCATGTCAGTTTTCTGCCTAAAAACTCCCACTATTAATGACTATAGACGAGACGCAGTCTGCAGCAAGACACAGAAGCTAGAACAGGAGCTCATCATCACCCATTTCCATGCTGCTTTTGCTAAAACTCTGTGCTCTTCATACTCCAGGAATCCTCCCATATTTTGAAGTTGTTCATGTATTTGTTCAGCATACATTTCCTGAGCTGCTGTAGTGAAACAGAAACTTTAATAGGCCTTAAGTAACCTGGAAAAAATAGCATTCCCTACTGTTCCTTGTAGGCCAGCTCGTGGTGGCGCACGCCTTTAATCCCAGCACTCAGGAGGCAGAGGCAGGCGGATCTCTGTGAGTTCAAGGCCAGCCTGGCCTATAAGAGCAGTTCCAGGACAGGCTCTAAAGGCTATAGAGAAATCCTGTCTCCAAAAACAAACAAACAAATAAATAAAGAGTTCACTGTTGAGAATATAGACAAAGAAATGTTAAGGTCCATTGTGACACATGCTGATGTATGAACAGGATATGTACATTGGTAAGAGAGCCAGGGGCAAATAGAAAGGAGGAAAAGGTACACAGCAGACATATGACTGGGAAGGTAAGCCAAATGGAGGGAAAACCATTTGAAAGTTGCAGATGTTAGAAGGCAAGATGGTCATCATTGCAGAGCAGGGGATGTATCCACAGGCTAGGAAACACTGCCAGGACCTGAATCAGAAGTTTCTTCACATCCATTTTCTCTTCATTTCAGAATGCCATTCTCCTGTCTAGTTTAAGCCAGTAATGATAAAGTTTTACGTAGGAAAGCAATTAACCAAATACTTGTTGAGGCAACCACTATGAGCCGTGCTGTTGATGGAAGTTTCTGTCCTGCTCGAATCCACAGATTTTCAGACAGAAGTTTCTGCCATACAGTTCCAAAGAAACACGCAGAGGCTTACAGTAATTATAAACTGTTTGGCCTATTAGGTCAGGATTATTATTATCTAGCTCTTACATCTTAACCCATAGTTCTTATTTATTGTTAGCAATGGAACTTGGTACCTTTTTACAGTGAGGCATTATTGCTTCCTATGCGTCTGGCTGGTGACTGACTCTCTGCCTTTCCTCTTCCCAGAATTCTCCTGCTTTGGTTGCCCCACCTATACTTTCTGCCTGGCTATGGACCAATCATTATTTTATTAAAGCAATACGAGTGACAAATCTTTACAGTATATAAGAGCATTATCCCACAGCACTTTGCATTATTCTAGATGCTTGGGATAAATTAATAAAATTCCTGTTCATGTGCTTATAGTTTAGTAGGTGGAAGTATACAATCAATGATAAACAATAAACTGCAGTAAAAGTGCTTCAATTAGCAGTGAAAATACAGTCATCAGAAGAAGCAAAGCACAGTGGAACAGGAAAAGGAGGCTGGAGCGATGGGGGCGAGGGTCTGGAAGATGGAATATTAAATAGAAGGGAAGGATGAACAAAACTCTGAAAGGGGAATTAACTAAGTAAACATCACTGTGGAAAGAAGAAATAGTTCAAGGGAAGTATGGTAGTACTAACTAGGTGATGAGATTCGGGGCTCAGATGGCACTTGCAGACTGGTGAAGGAGTTCAGTTGGTCCTGAATAAGCAGGGAGACATCTCAATATTTTGACCTGTGTGGGCTGTGGTTTTAGGGTGCTTGTTCATTTCTGCCCATGGGGCTTGAGTCCAGGGCCTCACACATCTGACTGTGATAACACCATGACCAAGGCAATTTAAGAGTTTGAATCTACAATAATGGGGAAATAAACCGGGGAGCAGCAGGCATGGTGCCAGGAGCAGGAAGCTGAGATTACATCCCTTACAGAATACAAAAAACAAGGTGGGGAGCTACGGGGAGGGAGGTCAGATGAGCAAGCAAACTGAAAGTTGGGTGTGACTATAGTCTCAAAGCTGCCCCTACTGACATACTTCCTCCAGCAAGATGCCCATGCTAACAAGCTTCTGCCAACTGGGGACCAAGCATTCAAATGCCTAAGCTTATGCCTCCTCAACACCACAAATCCACTTCTGGTACCAATTGTTCTAATTTGTGTCTCTGTTACTATGACAAAAGAAACTGGCCAAAAGCAACTTCCGGAAGAAAGGGTTCATTTGGCTTATGGATTACAGGCTTTGTAGTCAGTCATCTGGGGAGAACTTGGAGACAGTAACTGAAGCAGGTATCCTTAGGGAGATGCTGCTTCCTGGTCTCCTCTGCTTGGTTTCTTCTGAACCAAGGGACTACCTGCCCAGGGCAGCAGTGCCCACCATGCGCTGGGTCCTCCTACATCACTCATCAGTCAAGGGAATGCCCCCACTACAGTGTAATTTGATGGAGGCAGGCCTTGTTCCATCAGAGTAAAGGGCAGAAGCAGCACACCTGTCAGGATAAGCTGTAGAATGACAATCACCTATCTGGATGCAGCAGTAAAGGAGAAATGATTCCAAGTCTCGTGAAATGTCCCAGATTTTAAAAATGTGATCATTTTATAGTTTTATACTTTAGGTGTATCTCCTAATACTTACCTAGTAGATTATAAATAGTCCTTGCAGTTAGGTAAAAGCGAAGTTAACAGGGGTCATAAGCCTATAATATCCCAAATTCAGTAATAAAGGAAAGTGACTTCTTAAGGTAAGTAAGGATATTGCATTTTGAGTCTACTACAAATGTGTTCACCTTCTGAGGAACATGTCTAAATAAAATAGAATTCCATACATGACGAAGTAAGAAAAGACGAACATTTCAAGTAACATAAAATCTGAACAAGGGGCTGGAGAGATGGCTCAGAGGTTAAGAGCATTGCCTGCTCTTCCAAAGGTCCTGAGTTCAATTCCCAGCAACCACATGGTGGCTCACAACCATCTGTAATGGGGTCTGGTGCCCTTTTCTGGCCTGCAGGCATACACACAGACAGAATATTGTATACATAATAAATAAGTAAATAAATATTTTTTAAAAAAATCTGAACAAAATAGATACTTCTAAGACCATATGCTGGAAAACCAAAGCCTTGTAAGGATACTTTCTTTCGTTAAGAGCATTGCAATCACATCTTAAATTGGGTTGAGTATTTTTAAAGTATATCACCTAGGATACAGCCCATTTTAAAGTTCTATATGATATATATGCACATATATAATCTATCCATGCGTTACAAAAATAGTGACACATTTTCACTTTGTAAAGGTACAGATGATTTTATGTGCTTTCACTTTTAAGGAAAATTCAGTTGTAGCAAGTAAAAGATTGGAACAAAACAAAACACAGGAGCAACAACAAAAAGCCCAGACAGGAGATCCTGGCAGCCCACTCATACTCTTAGAAGTCAGTGGCGCCAGACATTCAGGTTCATGCCCACTGTGTTTCAAGAGCTGGTGTTGTCACCCAGGGAGGTGAGGCCATGTCTGTGCATGTGCTCAGGAAACACCTTACAGTGCTCTATATGACTGGCAGAGAAGAATGTAGGTCCCAGAAGGTGACCCTCTGCTGTAAATGAACCCACATTTTTTTCCAGTCTGAATAATTGCTTCCAAGTTCACATTTTATGTATCTGAAATAACTAAGCTATTTTAACCTCAGCATCTTCAGACTCAGCAATGTGTGCACATTCTGGTTTCTGATCCTGTTGGGATGATGTTGGCTGGGGTTTGGAGGATGGTATTTTTAAAAATGGAATCGGATTTAAGGTAGAACATTATTATTTATAGTGCTATCATCACGTTTAAAGGAAAATTTCCTGTGTTTTGGTGGCTGGTGTTTCCGAGGGTAAAGCTGTAAGAATGGATACCAACTGACTGGGAACTCATTGCATAGGAGCAAAGGTGTGTGTGTAAAATAAGTTAACATTTGAACTTTATTTACGTAAGCGATTCAGTTTTTAGAAGTTTCATGTTTTCTTCTCTGCTGTCTTGTTCTTCAACATTGTCTTAGAATGTATGGTTTTCAACCTTTATAGACATTAGTCAGCTGGGGTACTTTCAAAACATAGCCATAACTAAGGCCTCAGTCCTTGAAACAGACTCATTTGCTCAAGGGTTGGGCTCAGGTATTTTAAAAAGCGACTTGGCATTTTCATGTGCTAAGGTTGAAAACCATGATAGTTTTACCTCGGACTAAGTTGACCTACATTCTGGTTCCAGTTCTACTACTTACCGTATTTATAAATCTCCTTTATGAGGAGCTTGGCTTAGAGCTCTATAAAAATTCTTTAACTGTAAGACATTTAAATCAATTGTGATACATATCTCATCTGGTTTGCCCAGCCCCAGCCCCGCGGAAACTAATTTGGATTATGAATCTGGTGGAAGACAGGTGAGCGGGTGTAGTAATCAGCAGTAATGATAATGATATTATGAAACAAAATGTAAGCAAACGTTTCCATTTCTTCTTGCCAGTTACAAAGAGTGGAGAAAAACAATACAGAAATTTCAGCTTAGAAACCACAAGAGACATTTAGTGCCGCTGCGTCTGTTCCCAGTTCTCTTAAACTGAGGCTAGGCAGAAGCTACCTGGGGAGCAGAGGGAGGAGGCAGAGTTTACTATGCACAAATCAATACAAACCCCGGAGGCCTGGTACTAAGCAGGGCTAGCATAGAAGGCGTGGTAGAGGTGTGTACACACACACACACACACACACACACACACACACACGCTCGCTCGCACACTCTAACCTTGCCATCTGAAGCACTTGTCTACAGCGGTAAGAGGAGGAAGATGGGGTGATCCGGATCACCCCCCTCTGGCTCGCCCCGCCCCAGGGCGAGCTGTCAGGGCAGCTCTTGGCTTCTTGCTGAGCCCGAGCCGGAGACTCTGGGCCGCAGCCACCTCCCTCCTCCTGGAGCCGGTTTTCCCGGAGCCCATCTCTCACTCTCTCAGCTTCTAAACTCAGCTCCTATCTCTCTTCTCTAGAGTGAAGGGCAGGAACGGGCCAAAGAGCCCGACTCCTCGGCCCAAGCTCATCCTCTGGGGAGCAGGTCTGGTCCTTGGCCCCGCGCACCTTCCAGTTGCCTCTTCGCTCGCCCAGCTGTCACCTCCGTCCCCAGCGTCCTCCTTCCAGTGCCTCTCGGTGCGGCCAGCCCAGTTCCCAGAACTTCCGCACCCCCGACCCGGTCCCGGCCCGAGACACTGCCAGCGCTCACCATCCTTTTCTCCCTCCCGCAGGCCACTGTGAGGCTCTGTGCCCCTCCCCGGTGCCCGACTCCGCAGGGACACCCACCTGCTCCGGATCATCCCAGTCCCGGGACCCCGCCCGGGAGAGCTCGGGCGCACACGGTCCCCTCAGCGCCAGCCACTCCGGACGCTCGCTCTTCGGCCCCGCCGCCCCCAGACCCGTGTCCCATTCCCGACCTCCCCCGGTTCCCTGCCGGTCCGGTCCTTTTCGCAGGGGACTGGGGACGAGCGGCGGGCGAGCGCAGGCCTGGGCGCTCGGGAGGCGCCGCGGGGAGAAGGGCGGAGGCGGCGGCGCAGGGAGTGGGCCCGAGCGCCGACTCGGCGGACACGGGCACGGGGGAGGGGGGTCAGGACCCCGGGCGAGCGCGTGCCGACCCCGCCGCCCGGGCGAGCGCCCCGGGTCCGGGCGTTGGCGTTGGGGCCCAGGTCCCTAGCCGCAGCCCCGCGCCCCTCGCGCTGCCTTTCCCCGAGGGCTTCTCCCTCGGCGGCCCGGACGGAGCCGGTGACGCGTGCCAGGCGGCGGGACAGCCGAGCCACTGCCTCGCTCCCCTCAGCTCCCCCGGGGTGGAGGGGACACGCACACAAACACACACACGGACACACGCAGGGCGCAGCGCGCGACTTCCCGGGACTCCCCAGGGGGTCGTGCTGGCGGGGTGGCGCTTCCTTCCACCGGCCACTCGCGCCCCAGCCGGCGCGCCGCCCTCCCGCCCGCTCCCTCCCGTCACCCCACCCTCCGCCGTCCCCGCCACCTTACTCCAGCGCCCTCCCTCGCCGCTCGGCGCACTCCTCCGCGCTCCCGCGAACCGCTCGCTCACTTGCCAGCCCTTCGCCCCCGGGAAGGAGCCACATTTCCCCGGAGCGCACACGCCTCGGCCCTCCCTCCCCTCCCTCCCTCCTCCCCCCCCACCCGACCGCGAGTCTCCCCTCCCCCCGCTTCCTTTCCTGGGGGGGAGGGGGGCTGTCGCCCGCGATTGAAGGCCATTGATTTGTATGTCTTGGTCCCAGCGCCGAGGCTGCCCGAGCCGCCCGCGCCGGAGCCGCCGCTGCCCGCGGAGTTGCCTCCCTGCTTGCCGAGGGTGGTGCGGCTCCAGCCAACATGTCGGCTCCGCTCGGGCCCCGGGGCCGCCCGGTGGCCACCCCGGCGGCCTCGCAGCCTCCTCCGCAGCCCGAGATGCCGGACCTCAGCCACCTCACGGAAGAGGAGCGGAAGATCATCCTGGCCGTCATGGATCGCCAGAAGAAAGAAGAGGAGAAGGAGCAGTCCGTGCTCAAGTAAGGACCGGGCTCCATCTTCCCGCCTCGCGCCCTCCGCCCCCCTCGCGCGGGCCGCTCCCCTGCCGGGCGCGATCGCCGCCTCCCCGCCCGCCCGGACGCCCTGGCCCCCGCGGCCGCCGGGGTCGCTCGCCGTGGAG
>NW_004949117.1:5329552-5337730 GCF_000317375.1 Microtus ochrogaster | reverse complement strand
CAGGGGCCTAAGCGCCGTGGCGTCTCGGGTGGGTGTGCGGCCGCCGCCATCTTCCAGCCCCTCCCCCCCGGCGGGTGCTCGCACCCTGCGCTCGCCCTGCCAGCCTCCCTGCCGGCGACTGCTCCCCCGGCGCGGTCCCCAGCTCGGCAAGTTCTACTCTGTTTGCTCACAGTCCAGCCCGCCCGGATTTGTGTTTTTGCCGAGGGTGGGAGGCGTGAAAGTAGCAGCCAGACGGCGGTTTCCAGGCGGCGTAACTTCAGCACCAGGGAACTGTCCAGACTGAGTTTCCCTTGGCTTGGGGATCCTTTGTCACTGTAGCAGGGTAGCTGAGATTTGCTGCTGCAGGCTTTTAAATGTTTTATGGTTTTTGGCATCTCAGTTACTTCGGGAAAGTCACTGCCTAGATGTGTAACCTTTTAATGTTTATCCAAGTCATGTTTTTCATTTTTGTTCGCAACGAGTTACTCACTATATAAATTAAGCTGTGTATGCCTAAAGAGGGACAGTTCTTTTGCAAGTCACGAAATACACTTTCGCATAATCTCTATAGAAACATACAATTAAAAGTGTAGACTTGCTCTGTGGGAAGAAATCGCATACTGACCTCCAGTCACCTGGGTTGAAAACAGGTTGTTGGATTCTGTATTCTTTCACATATGAAAACACACTTTGTCTACGTGTTCATTTTTTTCATATTTAATTGAAATATATTTTGCATAGCCTATGGTAACAAAGCTTGTATCAAATAGGTATGTATCTTAGGAAAAGGTGCAGTTTCTCCCAAAATGATGAAGGAAAAAAGAGCAAATGTATTCCTGACATATTAAACTGAAATTAAGAATTGCTTCTTCAAAATTGACTTTTAGGTTTGAATACTTAAGTAATTTAATGAGCTTAAACTATGAAATAATATAGTTTTAAAAGGCTTTTTGAGCATACTCATAACTTGGCTCAACTTTAATGTTTATACTAATAGTGTTAAACTTTTGATCATTATAATTTTATATTCAGATATATGAATTTATATTTCTTAATATAGTCAAAATTAGTGTTGTCAAAATGATGTTCAAATAAAATGTGGCTTTATTTCTTTGACCCACATATTATTTAAATGGAAATGGGTTTTTATTTATAGTAAATTAAATCATAAAGTTTATTGGCTTGTTAATTTCATATAGTCCTATATTTACAGTTTCAAGAAATGGACACTTAATAGAATGTGTGATTGCTGAATTGAAAATTGCTCAAAACGAGCAGTGTATTTTATTGCATAGATGTTATTAAAGGGTTTTTCAGGTTAACTATTTGTGTGTGCACCTCCAGGTAAACCCACATACTTTGCAAATACATGTGGTTGTCCATTTATTTCACATTGTTTAGGTAGACACATTCTGTAAACATATCCATATAATATGTGAAATCACATCTATGAAAAATATAGATTCAGATTTAAGTAGTTATTTGCATAGCTTTCATTGTGATCCAAAGTACTTTTGAAGTGAGAGTAGACAAGGAAACAGGGTAAACATTATAACAGAATTAGAGTAGCTTGAAGAACTGGACCATTTAGTAAAGAATGTGTTCCAGGTTTGGTGTTAAGTAGCAGATGTGCTCTGCAGGAAAAATGATGCGGGTAGTTGTGATTGCCCTTTCCCTTGAAACTTTAGGGCTGCTTCTCAACTCACGGAGAAAGTCTTTTATTTCTTGATCGTGCTATCATTTCATTGCATGCTAGCATCTTTTCTGAGAGAAGGTCACAGGCACAGAGAAGTAAACCAAAGTTCAAATTTATGTCTGATACTTTAAAAGTATTACATTAAGAATACTTTGATGTGTGAGGCAGTTGAAAGCTGGATAAGAATACTCTGTGATCTGTGAGTTCCATGCTCACAGTGTTAAGCAGAGTAAGATGTTTGTACCCAAGGCCTCACAAGATGGAGTGATGGGATACAAGAAGAGCATATGAAAGCTTGTGGGGGAAAAGACTAAGCCCCATTAGTGCTTACTATAGATCAATACTAAGATGCATATCATTTATGAGTAAATGCATACATTCAAAGGTCGTGCCTGAGATGTTTCCAGTGAGGAAGGTGAGCCATTGAAACAGGTTGAGGCTGCTACAGTAAATTCCCTTTGTAGCGGCCTAAGTAACTGAAAATGATTTGCATTCATTGTTAGTGATTTCTTCAAGGCCCAGCTCTGCTCACACACCCGAGGAAGCCTTCCGTCTAAGCAAAGCCCTCCCATGACTTCCTGCAGTGCTTTAGTTTGGAGTCGTTGGGAGCCACTCTTCTGTGGTTTAGGTCTCTAGCATCCTTGACACATAATGGGGGCCTAGGAAGCAATGCTGTCTGAATTCCAGTGCCTGTGGGATGGTGCACTCATTCTGTGGAAAACGAGGAATCGTGTTTTGAAAGAGAAACTATTTAGTGAATGTTGTATTTCCATTGTCTCTCGTTTTTATTTTTGTGTGCTTTTAATTTTTTTTTTTTTTTGTAAAAAATGCATCAAGAAGGCAAAACCACTAAACTCAAAGAAAGGTACTCAGTAAATATGTATTGGTTTATTATGCACCTAACGTAGTTTTTTATACCAAGTATTTTGAACACAGAGATGATTTTCTCCTCCCTTCCCTTTCTTCCTACTCCCCCCCCCTTTTTAAACTTTCTTCCCACTCCTCTTTTTTCCTTCCCACTGGATAGTGTCTTTCTGTGTAACCCAGTTTGTCCTCAAACTCACAGACCTTCTGCCTCTACCTTCCCAGTCCCAAGTGCTAGGATTATAGACATTGTGTTACCACATCTGGCTATTTATGTGTTTCAGGAGGTGCGTATTATATTATGTCTCATTTTCCACTTTGATTTTCTAAAAGGAAAATTTGTTAAAAGGACAACTTGCTCCCCAAATAAAGAGAATAAAGCATATTCATCATAGATGAGATTAATAAGGACATCTTGTATAGTAGTTCTAAATGTTATATTGTATTTAGTTTATTTATTTATGTTTGAAGCAGGGTGTTGATTTATAGCCCTGGCTTGCTTAGAACTAGCTATGTAGACCAGGGTGGCCTCAAACTCACAGAGATCCACCTGTCTCTGCTACCCAAGTGCTGGGATTTAAGGTATGTGCCACCATGCCTGACTAAATTTTTATTTTGGGACAGAGTCTTTCTTTATAGTGCTAGCTGTCCTGGAACTCATCATGTAGAGCAGGCTGGCCCTCAAACTATGAGGGCTAGTATCATAGGTGTGTGTGCCACCCACCCAGCTGAAATTTTTTAATGATGCAAACTTACAAGTAGTTTCTAAAGTTAATTTACAAATTGCTTATTTAATAAATAATATACCTTTGATACAAAATATTTTATTTACCTATTTATGTGCCATGTGTAATTATTGTTACTAACATCTTTGTTCTATACACAATAAAAATCTAGGCACAAGAGATGTATGTGTATATAAGAGCGTGCATTTATATGTGTGTACACATAAATACTTATGTGTTTTGTTGTTTGGTTTTGAGACAGGGTTTCCCTGTGTACCCCTGGCTGTCCTGGAACTCACTACCAGGCTGGTCTTGAACTCACAGAGATCCTCCTGCCTCTGCTTCTCAAGTGCTGGGCTTAAAGTCACGTGCCACTACCACCCATATATGCATGTTTGTATGCAAACATAAAAGTACAAGTATGCCCTGCATTTTCCTTTGTAGGAAATAATTTCCACATTCAGTTCAGTGCCATTATCTATCCCAGTTGCTGAACGTTTTGTAATTCCCTTGACTAAGGCCATACTTTTAGGTGTTTAAATTGTTTCTGTTTTGCCACTAGACACAGTACTTTGATACATTGTTTTTAATGTATAGGACTGCATCGCTGGGAAAATTCCTAGAAATAAAATTCTTTAAAAGAGTCAGCAAACTTCAATAAATACTAAATTTATTTTTCTAGAGGTAGTATGTGTAAATCACACATACTGGGGAGATTTCCCTGCTTCCCTGCCAAATCAGAGTGTGGTCAGCTTGGTCAGAATTTCAGTAATAAATGCACCAGTGTAGATTTAGCTTGCAGTTTCCGAATTACCAGTGGGAGCGAGGGCCTTTTCCGTTTGTCCAGGAGCATTTATATTTCCCTTACTGCTCACAATTGTTCATGTGTTGTTGTGTCTGTTCGTGATTTGTTGTGTTGGACCCTATTCATCCTCCCATCCCTTTTCACTAGTCAGGATTTTAAAAATGTTTTCAAATTTATGCTTTCTAGTTTTGTGATCAGCTTTGCATGGCCTTCTTTATTCTACTATTTGTCTGTCTGCCTCTCTACCTATCTGTCTATCTCTCTCTCTACATAGCACCCCAGATGATAGGGAATCATAAAGACTTTTAATAAAGAACGTTGCACCTTGTAAATATCCATTGCCTTTGGCAAAAGTGAAAACCTTTAGTTTTTAAGGATTCAGATGTATCCTAGCAATAGCTTGGCGTTTTTATGAGAAGGTGTCTAATGCTATAGTCTGTGTTTTGTTTTTTGTTTTTTTTTTGTTTTTGTTTTTTCGAGACAAGGTTTCTCTGTAGCTTTGGAGCCTGTCCTGGAACTAGCTCTGTAGACCAGGCTGGCCTCGAACTCCCAGAGATTCGCCTGCTTCTGCCTCCCGAGTGCTGGGATTAAAGGCATGAGCCACCACCGCCCGGCTATAGTCTGTGTTTTAAAGAGAGCAGCTAATGATATTTTCCAGTTGACAGGACATTTTAATAAAGGGACAGTTGCACTGTGTGAATAAAGAGGTGGTGGAGACAACTGTGATGGACCAACTTAGTTGCTCCCTAAAACTTCACTGGTTAATAAGCTCTTGCTTAGATTACTCAAGTCTGTGGGTTTCGAGTCTATACTCTGTGTATGGATTGTGCAGGATTGACCATTATGGACTGAGTTTCCTGAGTGTGTAGGTATACAATAAGTAATTGTTCTTGGTTACTAGTTGTAGACAACACTCTACAACTAGTTATTAAAATAACTAGTTATTTAATAAATATGTTATTAAATATGTTTTAATAACATATTTAGGTGAAATCTTCCTGTTTTCTAAAAATTAAGACATTTATTTTGTGTCTAGGATGCTGCAATGGTTGGAGAAATTTGTTTGTTTGTTTTAGAGTCAGGATTTCTTTGTGTGGCCTTGGCTATCCCTGAACTCCTGGACCAGGCTGGCTTCATTTCACAGAGATGCACCTGCCTCTGCCTCCTGAGTGCTGGGCTTAGCAGTGTGTGCCACCACTGCCCGGTTTCGATGAACTTTTAAATTTAAAAGTTTAAAAGTTTACAATTTAAATAAATTGTAAGCATGGGATTGAAGAGAGGGAGTTTGATGACTTGGAAGCAGTTTTCTCATCAATATTCATTTTTTAGGAAGTCTAAACACTAGGGTCTAGTAGTGAAAATACTATGACTACCAAATACTTCTTGCCAGAGGGGATATAAGTGAATCATTTGTGGAGGCTACTTTGTGGCTATCCTTTGTGATTAACTTTTCATTATGTTACTGAACCAAATATGTTCTTATTTGTCTTATTCCTATTATAAACTAGAGTCTTATCAGATTAAGATAGTCCTGAAGCCTGGTTATTAGAATTTAGAACGCTCATTTTTCAACTGTCGCTCAGAAAGCTGAATCTGTGTGTGACTTGTCTTTCTTCTCCTTCCAGCCTACCCTCCAAACGTGCATGTTGAGAGACCCCCTTCCCCTAGCTGACTATGCTTTTAACCTGGGTTCTTCTTTCTTCTTTCTTCTAGCATCTTCTATGTTTCCCAATTTATGGTCTGTCTACCCTGCTAGATTATATACTTTTATAGAGTAAACACTTTTTTTTAGAGAATTGTTAAGGTTAAATCTAATAATTAAAAGAAAGAAGATTATTTTTTAATAATATACTTATTTCTAAGATAAAATTTAGTTTTAAAATTGATGCCTATCTACTTTGGAAGCTGACATATATAATGCAGCTTGTATATTTTATAATTATTTATTTGCACAATTACAATTGTTTTTAAACTTAGCTTGTCCATTTCCACTAGAAAATAGAAGATTGTAATTATATATCATTTTAAGATGTAAGGAACTTAGGAATTAAGGAATATTTTGCTTTCAAAATTTCTTTTTGATCATCAATAAATTTCTATTGTGTGTAGTGGAGCTGAATGATAGGGGATGTTGTAGCACGGACAATAAAATCCCAGAGATAGATATTGGGGTTCAACCTGAAGATCAGAAAAGCAAAGCAGCCAGTCACTGGAGAGTTTTTACCTCTACCACATCTTCAGACTGAAAGGGCGAGATCCTGTGTCCAGGAATCCTCAGACTCCAGACTCCACTGAGCTCCTGTCTCTTCCCCCTTATATTTCTCTCTTCACCCAGCCCTGTTGCTCCTGTCTCCACCTCCCTAGTGCTGAGATTAAAGGCCTGGGATCCCAAGTGCTGGGATCACAGTTGTGTGAGCTCTGTTTCTCTTTTAGACAGATTCAATCTATTGTAGCCCAGGGTGGCCTTGAACTCCCAGAGATCCCTTTGCCTCAGTCTCCCGAGTCCTGGGATTAAAGGTGTGTGCCTATAAGGCTTTCTGGCCTATATGGCTCACTATTAAGGCTGCTTTGCCCTCTGATCTTCAGACAAGCTTTATTTATTAAAACACAAATAATGCCACTATAGGATGGACGTACAGATCACCTTTTTTTTCCTTCCAGGATTGAACCTAGGATACTGTCTGTGCTAGGCAAACACTCTTTACCTAGGAGATAGTTGTATCTCTAGGTCTTTAAAGTATTAAATAATTAATTCATTTATTGTCTTTGCATGTATGTCTTACTACAGGTATTCATGTGTCTCGCTACATTTGCAGAGTCCGTCTACCTTCGGGACTTAGTTATTTTCTGCTACCTCATGAGTTCTGGGCAACAAAGTTAGGTCATCAGATCTTTTGTACAGTGCTCCTATTTGCTGAGCCAGTCTTGACATGTAGCCCAGGCTGGCCCTGGACTCATGGTCTTTTTGCTTCAGCCTCAGGAGTGCTGGTATAACAGGTGTGTGCCACCATACTTGATCCACACAAAATGCCCTGGATATAAACAGTTTATGCCTTTTACAGACTAAATGTTTCATAGGAAGACAAAATAATATAAGACATCATGAAAATTCATTAGAGGTGTTTTCTGTCTGTAATAATCATAGTAAAAGCATTCCAGCTGATCCTATAAGCAGGTTGTTGTTTTTTTGGGTGTTATTCAAACATTTTATCCTGTTAAAGTATCTGAAGTTTTACTCCTAGACTTCAGTGTTCTCTGACTGATGACATACAGAGTTCTCTGGGTATCCAGATACAGCTAATAGCCAACCCTTCACACAGTAAGTGCTAGGCAGCCACTGTGTGCAGTGCGTCATGGACGTATGCACATGAAGAAGAAGCTTCTCAACCTGTCCACGTAGATGATTTCTCTTGTGTCCCAAAGCGATGCCGTACAGGCAAGTGGTGCTATTCTAAACAAAGACCTTCTCAAGTATCCCTGACCCAAGGAGTTCTTCGACTGGAAAGATGCGTAGCATATAGGGCGTGGTTAAGGAATGGTTCAGCAGGGCACATGCTTTAGATGGATGCGAGTTATCAGAGGAGACTAGAGAGAGGCCAAGGGTCAGTTCTTAAGAGACCGTGTCCGCTATTCTTAGGATTTGAGTTTCATCATAATGGCAGTAGAGGTGGATTTAACCAATGGTGCAATAGAATGACACCTTAGTTGGGAAACAAACACTCTTACAGCCAAGATAATGAGAAAGTGTAAAACTAGATCAGGGCTCCAGTTAGCAGACTCTTCCAGCAATCCTGCTGCTAAGTGATGAAAAAACAAAGTTAGATGGTAGGAAGTCAAGGTAAATTTGGAAAAAGTTAGAATCCAGAATTTCCAGGATATGACATTTGTGTGTGAGACTCAGGTGAGCCTCATAAGATGCTGGACTTGTTCACTGACTGCCACATGAGCCTTCTCCTCTCACTGATGGACAGCTCTCTAAGTTTTGCTAGGCCGAGGACTGGTGTTCTTTGGATAGTTGTTTCTTCTTCTTCTTCTTCTTCTTCTTCTTCTTCTTCTTCTTCTTCTTCTTCTTCTTCTTCTTCTTCTTCTTCTTCTTCTTCTTCTTCTTC
>NW_004949117.1:5326820-5328978 GCF_000317375.1 Microtus ochrogaster | reverse complement strand
CCCTATCCCTCCTCCTCCTCCTCCCCTCCTCTCCTCTCCTCCCCTCCTCTCCTCCCCTTCAGTGGAGCTCAATCTGTAGACCAGGCTGGCCTCAAATTCAGAGATCCACCTGCCTCTGGGATAAAAGGTGTGCACTGCCAAGCCTGTCTGCTATGTGACCCTTCAAAACTCCTAGTCTTTCCTTTACGAAACATCCCTATTCCCACTGATAAAGTAGTCTCAGGAGTCACTCACCCTCTGGCTTTGTTTCAGTTCTGAACATGTTAAAATTCTGATGCAGTCTTTGTCTTATATGCTAGCTTTAATTAGAATAAATTTCTGTCAGGTATATAGTCATACTTCTGAGAAAATTTTGAAGATATGAATGAATTTTAGAAAAATAGAAATTAGCTATGGAACTGAAATATTGAAATTAATGAACTTTATTTCTCTTTTTACTAGATTACTGAATTACTGCAAAATTTTAGAATGTGTATTATGAAATGAAGAGGAAACTTTTTGGATTTTATGGTGGTTTCAGAAATAGTTTCAGAAGTTAAGTTGTCACAGGGGCCAGTTAGGGAGCTGGAGAGATGGCTGACTGGTTAGGATCACTTGCTGTTCCTGCAGAGGACTCAGGCTTGGTCCTTTGCTCCCACGTGGCAACTCACACCTGCCTGTTACTTTAGCTACAGAGGACTGCGCACCTTCTGGCTGCGTGCTTCTGTGGTAACTGAAATGCATGCAGATACACACGTGTACAGTTTAGTCCTAGGTGTGGGATGATAGTTCAGTTACTTTATCTATAGTACCTACAATAATAAAAAACAAGTCGACTAAAGTTATCAACTTTTATGCAGTTTGTATTTTATGAATATTTTACATGTATGTTATGTAAGTATTGAAAACATTATATTTTCATGTAACTACCTAAATGCTTTTAAAAGGAATTTGGAGTTAATAACTTTTACATAGTTCCTAAATCATAAACATTTAATATTTTTATGTAACATCGTTTGGTCTGTTCTTAAACAAAACTGGATACATACTGCTTTTGTAAGTCACGGCATGGGCATGGGAAGCCTTTGACAGTTTTTCTTTCCAACTAAGCTCATGTGTATCTGGAAGGGAAAGTAGCTGAAAGTTTCATGCGTTCTGAATCTAGGCTACTGGGAAGAAACAATACAGCAAGTCGTGTAGTTATGCAGCAGAATAGTCAAAGAGTTGGGAGACAATACAGCGAGCTGTGCAGCTGTGCAGCAGGACAGCCAGAGTGGTGCTCCGTGCTTTGGTACTTAGTTGACAGATGGAGATGAGGCTCACATCCATCTTGTCTTGTTGGCTTATGAGAAGTCTATCATAATTTTTCTAATAGTTTGTTTCCCAGGAGCATAGATCAAAAGCCCGTTTTGTCACATTTAATTTCTGTTACCCAAAAGGTGTGCGCCACCATATCCAGCTAACTTTTTGCTATTTAATTTTTAAAAAAACTTTTAATTTCATAACTGTGCAATAGTTAGCTACAGAAGTACTTCCATGCTATGTCCACTTATGTATGTATGTATGTATGCATGCATGCATGCATGTATGTATTTACTGAGGGGTTTATATATCCTAGGCTGGCCTTGGACTTGCTGTGTAGCTGAGGATAGCCTTGAGCTTTTGGTCCTCCTGCCTCTACTTCCTGAGTGCTAGGATTGTTGGTGTGTACTTCTGCACGGGAACTCTTAAGAAAGGAGCTAACTCCCTGGTCTCCTGGTACCGGACCGTACAGCTGTAGGCTGCCAGCTTCTCACTAGTTGTCTGGTATAAGCTGAGTCTTAGCTCATTCCTAGAGTTGTTAAACAGAATTTATAAGGAAGGGCTTGCTCCACTTACCAGGTAACAAACAAGCTGAACCCTTCCTTGTGTGTTTGGGTTGGTATAGTCATAATAAACCGGCAACTTACACTCCACAGAAGTGTATGAAAAATAAATTCATTTCAGTTTAGTTTTTCACAGGTTTCTGGGAAGGTCCTAAAATCAAGGCAATGATATATTCATTGTTTGACCCTTGAAGGCGAATTTAATTAATCCAGGCCAGTGGGTACAAGAAGACAATTTTAATATAAAAGCACACTCACACACCCGGTGGGGGCCAAAATGAAGGCGAATTTAATTAATCCAGGCCAGTGGGTAC
>NW_004949117.1:5318156-5319905 GCF_000317375.1 Microtus ochrogaster | reverse complement strand
CCAATTCATTAGTAAAAACATTCGCCCGAGGCTGTCCCGCCCCAAAAGGCGGGGTCTCTCTACAGACCCTTCCCTTACTTTCTGGTTTGTGTGTGTGTGTCTTCTTGATGGCTTGAGGGCACAGGAGCTCTCCAGTGCTTTTTCTTTTCCAGATAGGGGTACTGATCTTAGTGGAGGCTCTACCGGTAAAATCTAGTTGTCAAGTGCTCCATCTCCTATTATCATGACATCAAGGAAACAGACTTTAAGATATAAATTTGTGATACATAAGCTTTTGGTCTATAATTTAATCTAACTGAGAGTTATAGTTGATAGTTCATGTATTATATCTTGACAGGTATTTTGCTTTAGAAGCAGATACAACACAGAGACTTAATGAAAAGTCAAAAATATATATTTCTAAAGATTTGTTTTAGAATGTATTGAAACTTCATATTAAAAGTTCACCATGTTTAATGCTGATGGTTGAATTCTGTTTCCAAACTGAAGGAAAAAACTTGACAGGACCCGGAAGTTAATTTCAGCAGACATTGAAAGCATACAGCTGAATGGTATTGGAATCAATGCTAGTAACATATTTCTTTTATCTATTCCACTTTACCTCACTCAGCTATGTACTTTTGGAGGCTAATTTATGTCTTATGTCAAATGGCTCCCTTATTCTCAACTTCATTTCGGTTTTGTCAGTGTGAAACGCTGGCCGATTAGAATGCCAGAAGATAATGAAGTTATGTTATCTGCTCTTCGTCTTCTGTACCCCATGTTGCGGGCAGCTTTGTTTTTGGACTCAGTTTACAGGCGCTCTGTTCAGACATGCCCCCTTCTTTCTTCTGAAGCTTGCTTTCCAGTATTGCTAGAGGACTCACCTTCAGCCCTTGTTGGTTTCCGTAGTCCCCGCCCTCACATCGGGAAGCCATCCCTTACAGAACTCGGGAAGCCATCCCTTACAGAACTCCTAGTTCCTCAGTTTCACTATAATGTTTATCTCCTGGGAGGACTGGATTGATACCATGTTGTTTACTAACAAGTTCTCAAATGTGATCGTAGACACTTAGGGTCCATCTACTTCACTCCGTGGACATTTGACATAACCATGATAATCTTCTTGGTCTCTTTAGTCATGATGCTCTTAACTCTGTTATGCATGTAGCCTTGCTCCTTTCACTGATGCATTGCTGCGTGTGCAGCTCCATTGCTGTGATGAAAATCTTATAATAACTTTGCCGGAGTCTTTCCTTTCAACTTATATAGCGTTTTGTATGTTTTTTTTTTATGTTTCTGATATTCAGTAGTTACTAATCTTTGCTTTCCTTAGTGCAATCAGGTTATTTGAATTTGTGGACCAAATTTTAATATTTTTAATTAAACAATTTATTTTTATGTTCAGGGAAGTGCCAGGCACATTTAAACATTTTTAGGTCAGCCTCGGTGGTGCTGGAGGGATCATCTTGATTTCCCTCTATTCTTTCAGACACTAATGTAGCCAGTTACTAAACATGTTTTAGTCATATTTCTCAAGTATCTTTGAAATCTGTCTTTTCATCATCTTCATTTGTCCTTGTCTTAAGCCTTTAATGTGATTTGCTTATTGATTTTCTAAATTATTATCTATATCTAAAGAGGTTTATTTTTCATATTTACCTCCTCTGATCCAATCTCTTATTAGATGCTTTAGCCCTCTAGGACACACACTGCTGAGTGAACTCACCATTCCCTGCATCTAGATCTCAGACAACTCACCATTCCCTG
>NW_004949117.1:5304425-5315068 GCF_000317375.1 Microtus ochrogaster | reverse complement strand
AGACAACTCACCGTCCCCTGCATCTAGATCTCAGACAACTCACCGTCCTCTGCATCTGGATCTTTTTTACTTAGATGTGTTTTCCTCCGCGCACATTGTCATTGAAAAGCAGGGAGAGCAGAAGTGCTTGGATTCTGGAGTCAGACAGCTTGGGTCTAAGTCAACTGTTACTCGGTTTACCTCAGTGTGTTTTGTGTAAGATGGGAATGAAATGATGTTTTGAGAATTGAGTTTATACTTGCAAAGCTCTTAAAAATGTCTAAATTATCATATAAACCATGTTTTTTAAATAAGTTAGTTATGAAGAAGACCAAACAAAGACAACTATTGAGAATGTTATCAGCAAATACTTTTGACAACTATTTATTACAAGGGTGGTGTTAGATTCATGACTAAAGACCTAGTTCTTCCAAAGTTATTGTAGACTGTATATATTGTATAGTGTTCCTCCCTAGTGGCTTGAAAAAACACAAATTTATTATTGTACAGTTCTGCAGCTCAGAAATCTCACATAGTCTTATTGGGTTAAAATCAAGAATAAGGCAGGGCTTAATTTCTTCTGGAAGCTCTATTTGTGTACTCATTTCAGTCCAAAGAGATAGATGTGTGTGTGTGTGTGTGTGTGTGTATACATGCGTGTGTGCGCATGCTGTGTGTGTGCATGCACACACTCCACCGTTTCCTTGTTTATAGAATTACAATTCCCTTTTCCTCATTAGCTGCTGTCTAAAGACTATCCGTGCCTTTGAGAGTCTCTTGCGTGTTGCCCCCTGTGTTTCAGAGCCAACGATGGTGCTGTATTCTCCTCAAGATGTCATTACTCTCACATTCTCCTACTGCCTCCTCTCTTTCTGCTCAGCTGAGTAAGACTTTTCTTGTCCAAGGATTATTGTGATTAGATTGTGCCTGCCTTCCTCAGATCTTCCGGAATATTATCTTCCTCTTTAACCACATCTTGAAATTTCCTTCTGCCACAAAAGGGACTAATCTCACATATTCCTGGGATTAGGACAGAACGCTTTTTATTGGGTGGGAGTCATTCTCCTTATTTCTCTATTGAGCACCAGTGGAAATAAATTTGGACACACACACATCTATTTTTATTTTATGAGTATTTTGCCTGTGTGTGTGTATATGCACCATGTTTGTGCATCGGAGTTCATGAAAGTCAGAGGAGGGCATCAATCCCCAGGAACTGAAGTTACAGTTGGCTGTGAGCTGTCGTGTCGGTGCTCAGAAAATCTGGGTCCTCTGATGGAGCAGCAAATGCTCTTAACCACTGAGCTGTCTCTCCAGTCCCCTTGCTATAATGTGATATAATATATAATATATATTATGAAGTATACAATTTTATTTTTAGTTTTTACGATTTTTTTTGTGTCCTGAGACAAATTTCAGAATGAGGTCATGCTGGATAGTTTTATGTCAGCTGGACACAGATTAAAGTCGTCATAGAAGAGTGAGCATCAGTTGAGAACATGCTCTATAAGATCAGGCTCCGGGCAAGCCTGTAGGGCCGTTTCTTAATTGACAATTGATGGGGCAGGCCCAATCCTGAGCGACTTGAACCAAATTCTTTTTTTAAAATTAATTAATTAATTAATTTATTATGTATACAATATTCTTGTTTGTATGCCTGAAGGCCAGAAGAGGGCGCCAGACCTCTTTACAGATGGTTGTGAGCCACCATGTGGTTGCTGGGAATTGAATTCAGGACCTTTGGAAGAGCAGGCAATGCTCTTAACCACTGAGCCATCTCTCCAGCCCTTGACCCAAATTCTATGAGAAAGCAGGCCGAACAAGCCATATGAGCAAGCCAGTAAGAAGCACCCATCCATGCCCTCTGCAGCAGCCCTGTCTCCAGGTTCCTGCCCTGACTGCCTTTGATGATGAACTGTGATGTGCAAGCATAAGCCAAATATAACCCTTTCCTCTACTACTTGCTTTTTGTCATGGCGTTTCATGGCAGAAATACAAACCCTAACTAAGACATTATATTATGAAATATATATATATTTTTTTCTTGGGTTTATAATAGTATATTATTTACTTAGGAGTTTCTTCCTGAATTAAAATGATAGTCTACATTTAATCTGCATACTGAAGTTTAAGGCTACAGTACGTATTGAGCCAGGGCTACAAAGTGAGGTAGTCTTCCTGACAAAAAATTAGTTTAACTAGAAATGGGGTGGAGAATTGGGGATAAACGGTATGCATTGTTTGGTGTTTTGAGTATAAAGAATAATTAATCTTTCTAAATAGCTATTTTGTCAATAATTGTATTTTTATAACTTAGTTATTTGTATTTTATGTAATTGGTGTTTTGCCAGCATATATGTCTGTGTGAAGATGTTGGATCCCCTGGAACAAGAGTTACAGACAGCTGTGAGCTGCCTCGTGAGTGCTGGGAATTGAACCCAGGTCCTCTGGAAGATTAGCCAGTGCTCTTAACTGCTGAGCCATCTCTTCAGCCCAATATTTTTAAAGAGTGTGAGATAATTTTAACACATGACTCAAGCAGGAGAGTCATTGATTAACATATTGCTGCATGTTGTATTTCCTTGTATGAAGGTTATGGTGATGGCTCAGCTGTGCTTATATTACAATGTAAGGAAAGATTTGTGTTTAACCTTACCATTACACTGTGCTTTTCCTTTTCATGTGCTAACTGCTGTTCGTACAGCTGCGGTAAACACCCAACAGAAGCTACGTAGGGAGGAAAGTTCCGTTTTCACTTCTGCTTCCAGAGGACCTTAGTCTGGGATGACACCCAGCTTCTTGTGTCAGTAGCACATGGTGCTGGCCCCTCCATTTTCAGGAACAGGAAACAGAATACAGCTGACCCAGAGCCAGAAGATGCAGGACTAGCTTTGAAATGCCTGTCCTAAAGACTCCAGCCTCCAATGGAGCCACAAGCTGGGAAGCGAATGATTGCATTAGTCTGGGACATTACATATGTTGACATACTTTGTGAAGAGTCATTCCTCTTCTCAAAATAAAGTGTATATTTATGTAGTATATGTTTTTGTAATAACTAGCAAAGAGTGTGTAAATGGAAAGATGTAGCGTGTACTGTGAGTTCATCTTCATGGCTGTGGGTAGAGTGTGGTCAGTTCATTTGACAGCCATGGACATTAGGGTTAGCAGTGAAATAAGACAGACCAGCTAATCCCCAAATGCTAACTTACCTTTGTAGTACAGGTTATTGTTTTATAAGTTAGAGCGGGCTAAATTTCAAGTCTACTTAGAATGTAGGAGCTGTAACAGTATTTCGAACAGGAACTCATTAACAGGGAGGGATTGTTAGCAAAAAGAGTTGGAAGAAGCCCGTTCCCCTTTATCTCAGGCTGAGACTCGGCTGAGCCTCCCATAGAGCTGTGGCTATGCCCACTGTGCTCATGTGCCTGCCAGGCTAGGGAAAACCAAGAAGTTTGCTCTTCTGAAAGCGGGACGACACCTGTGGAGGCTGTTGGATTTGGTAAATGGCTGGCTGTGGTGCTCAGGAGTGTTGGTCGGACTAGTTAAGGAGTCGCTGGTGGGAGTGCCACTAGAATTTGCTGGAAGGATGTCCCGTGAGGTGCTGGTGAAGCGCACAAGTTGGTCTGATGCCACTGGGTATTCAGAAGCTCCAGGCAGCTAAGGAAATGAAGCGGCAAGGCGCTCAGGAAGACAACCTTTCTTCCTTTGATGTCTCTGTGGCTCCCTCTGCTGACAAAGCTGGACATTGTGCCTTTGGCAAAGGAAAAAGGGTAACAAAGAAAAGCAGTGTCAAGAAGGGGGCCTTTGGAGCAGAGAGGCTGGCCGTGCCCTGGGCTATGCTGTCCTCAAATACCCTTGTGTTAAAACAGCATTGATTTATTTTGGGTGCTGCGTGATTCTCTTTCTTGGCTCCTGGGGTTCTGTGTTCTGTGTCATCATTCAGTGCACAGGCTGCTACAGACTCTGTATTGACGCGAGCAGAACAGGGAGCTGTGCTCAGCTGCAGGTTGTCTCCTAGTCTCCTCTCAGATGTGCAAACATAACTTCCGCTTACATTTTGCTGAGCAAAGCATGTAATATAGTCACGCCTAAGTCAAGGAAGAGAGGCGGAATCCTATCATATGGAAGAAAAACAGGAAATATCTCTGTTTTGATAGTATTGATACTGTAAAATTTGGCAACATCTAGGAAAATTACATTCAGTTTCCCTAAAAGATTTTGTTTGGTTTTGTAGTTTTTACAGTTTTGTAGAAAATGGCATTGACATAAAAATGGTATGCTTAGCTTCTGGGTCTGTAAAGTTAAACCAATATCCGGCAAACCTAGACATTGCTTAGAACAGTGGGGGTCAGAAGAAACAAACAGCGGGGAAAGGTTTGTGAAGGTGAGATTCAAATCAACCTTGGTTTGGAAATTTCGATTAATTTATGATTATACAAGATATTATATAAAACATGAAGTCTTTTAATCCTTGTGCATGTTTCTGTATACACACGCATGAGCAAAAGATTCCATGAAATATATTAATGGGTATGGTAAGGTTTATAGACCCAAAGCAACAATTCAGTTACAGAAAATAAGATTAAAATAATTCAGTGAAACATTCATTTAAGTTATCAGAAGAAATTTCAAGATTACATTTTGTCAATGAAAACCAAAAGTCAAAGACTATTACTACCTTTGTAGTAAAACTTGAAAATAAATTGTCAAATCCTAAGAGGACAAAAATAACTCCCATTAACCTTTTGCAAAAGGAGTAAGGGTTTTCCTACAGGTTTTACAACTGGCTTGTACAGACTTTGCATCAATGGTAACCAAGAACCTGAAGAGATCATCAAAAGAAATTCTTGGAAATATTTGTATCTGTTTCAAAAACAGATAAACAAGACTAAATGCATATTCTTGGGACTCAACTTACCATGCATTTTAGATATAAAAAAATTTATTTTAAAATGTTTACAATTTATATCTCTATCCTCCATAATATCCTGCATTTTTGCTCATAGCTGTCATACAAAAACATGATTTTTACCTAGTTCCATATTATTTAATAAAACTACAAATCTGTCATTTTTTCCTATATATGGCATGACATGAAAAAGATTTGGGAGCCCTAATATAACCTAAGGAAGCCTAACTATGAGTGGAAAGGGAAAAATGAGGATTCTATTTGCATACTAAAAATCTATGTACTTTTATAGGCTTTGTCATAGAAAGGACCAGGAGAATTATGCTTTATTGTCCTAAGGCATCTGTATCATGTAACGAATAACTTCATGTGTATCTCGGGTACTCCTAATTATGTGTCTACCCCTAAGACAATAGCTACTTATTACGTTGTGTGTCCCGTAGTTCTGAAGCAGGAATTCCCGTTAGATGATGCATGCAGGCAGCACTGATAGTTGATGGTCAGAGTTTGTGTATGCAATCTGATCAATAAAGACTACAATGTTGGTCTAACATAATAACGCACCTACAAAAGCGAAACAAAAATTTTACTTCCTCACTTTAAATACTATCTTTCACCTGTACCTTGCCTCTTTAATCCTGTAATTTCCTTTACTATGACACCAAAACACAAAAATCTCTGGAAAATAGAACCCTCTTTTTAAGAAACTCCTTGACTTGCACGTAAATGCTCATCCATTTCCCTGGAGCAAATGAGTCTGTTTGGTGGGGGTTGCTGTCCTGTCTCTACGAAGAGAGTAACAAGTTACAGAGTCTAGTCCTCTGCTTTTCTAGTCCAAACTGTGTGGATCCTAGAGTTCACTGGCATCAAAATTTCAGCTTAGGGACCATGGACGTTTGCTTTTGCCATTTTATAGATCTTGGAGAGCTTAATTGCTTTGTTCAAGACAACATGTTAGTTGTGGAAATGACAGAGCTGAAATTCTAATTGAAACATCTAAGTTTTATTTTTCCATCTGCTGCCCAAGACTGGCCAAAACCGAAAACCTCTTCAGTACCAAGCAGCTTCATTTCTCAAGGCTGACATACAACTCAGTAGCTCCGCGGGTAAAGCGCTTTCTATGTAGACATGAGGTTATGAATTTAGATCCCCCAGAATCCACATAAAGCCAGACATGGTAACTCCCAAGAAGGGTAATCCAATGCTCCTACATCAGCATAGAAGTTGGGGACAAGAGAATTTCTGGAGCTTGAGAGACAGCTAGACTGTTTATGAAACTTTTGAACAACATGAGAACCTGTTTCAAGGTGGGAGACATGGAGAAACACTGGAGGCTGTACTCGGACCGCCACATGCATGCATAGCATACCCGTGTACACACACAGAAACGTGCACACACGTTTCCTCCCCTCCCCTCCCCTCCCCTCTCCCCCCTCCCTCTTTCTTTTTCTGCTATGATACTGGGGACTGAGCCTCTAGAACTTTTGCATGCTAAGCACGTGTCCTGACAGTGGACAATACCAGCAGACACTGAGGTTAGTTTTTGAAGTCAGTAAATACCTTTCAACAAATGTGTCAAGTGGAAATCATTGTTAAAATATTTTTACCTATTAACTTGAAGATAATTTCCTTTGAATAGATGATACACTAAGATATGGAACAAAATAATAGAATTTTGAGCCTATTTTTTGTATAAAGTCCAAAGCTATAAAACTACTAATAAAAGTAGTGGAGCTGATTAGATTCTCCAATTCGATAACATTATTTTATGTTAGATTACCATTAATAAATTTTTTCCATGTAAGAATTTCTCTGGAAATATAAAATTATATTACTTGGATTTCAGAATTTTCAGAGTTTGTAGAAGTTTCCTATTTTCTTATATATCACTACACATTTACATAGTATTTCTATGACAGTTTGTTTTAAAATCTTAGTTATTCTATTTGCATATTTTGTTTTTGATATGGCTTTCCAAGACAAATAACTTAAAGTCATTTCTCTTAAGGGCCTATAATCTTAGCTATTAACTAAATACTGTTACTAACTGTAGACTATTTTCTGCAATGAAAAATTTATATTTATTTGTTTATTTTGAGACAGGCTTTCTCTGTGTACCTGAGCTGGCCTAGAACTCACCATATAGACCTGGATGGCCTCAAACTCACATATATCTGTGTCTGTTTCCTAAGTGCTGGGGCTAAGGGTGTACACCACCAAGCCTGCCTGAGACGTTCAATAATATTTTTCTTGGTGTTTTCTTTGTATATTCTCGTACACCATCAGGATTATTGATCATTGAAAGTATTCATTCACTCTTCCTTCATTTTCATCCAGTAATTTCAGATAATTTAGAACAGTGTAAGTCTGTGCAGAGTAATTATTGTCAGGTCTTGTAATTGTGTTTTGTTGTTGTTTTTCCGCTTACGGACATTAAAAACATTAAAATCTTTTTTAGTAAAACGTTAGCATTGGTTGCTCGCTTCCATTGTTGTACATGATAACTTTTCCACGTATGTAAGGCATTTATTTGCTTTGAGAAAGAATTATTAGTATCTGTATTAAATTATTTTTGGCATAGGGATCCAAATTTGAAAAATATAATGCTCAAATAGAGATTCTAACTTTTATTTCAGTAAAAACTTGAGGAGTCACATTATACTCATGATCCATTAAATACATTTTAAAATAAAGTTCTGCAGTCCCTTTATTGATTTGATTAATAAAATCATGTTAAATATATTTTTGTTTCTGAAATTAAAATGACCCATTTTGAACTTCTGCCATGAAAGAGTCTTGCTAATCATTATGCCTGTCTCAAAAGTCAATTAAAAAAAATGAAAAAAAGAAGGCAAGAAAGATGGCAGACCAGAGGACAGGAAAGTGAAATTAAAAACAGACAATTTATGTTGTCTATATGGACATTTTTTTTTATTGAAGTATGTGTGTGGGCATGCACATGGCCAGCACACATGTGGAGGACAGAGCACATGTTCACGAGTCAGTTCCGTCCTTCCTCTGTGTGGATTCTAGGACTGAACTCAGGTCTCTGGTCTTGACAGCAGGTGTGTCTGCTGATCATATCAAGGCCCTGTAGGGACATTTTAATAGTAGGTGTTGCTGCTACCACTGAAGATATGATTGCGTTACATTTTAGAAAAATATGCAGAGAAAGAATTAAACATACTTTGCAGATATAGAAAATAACCCGATTGTGATCAAAGCCATAGTTAGATTATGTAAAATGATCCAGGGGATGGTCAAGGAGAGATTTTACAGCTGCCAGTTTACCAAGCTTTGCATGCTGCCGTCTTTTTAAAAAACACAAAAAGTTCTCCTTGTTCGTGGTTATGTAGCATCTAAAATATTTTCAGAGAAGCATACAGTGTACAAAGTAAAAGGCTGTTTTGGGGTTAGATATTTATTCAGAATTTTGTTTAAAAATGTGTCTTGAATACCCACTATAAACTAGCCACTGCAGTAATTTGGGAAACTGGAATTGGATATAGTCCATGCTCAGTGTTTACAGTCTAGTGAGAAAGAGTCATATAAGCAGGTGTGGTCCCAGCACACGGAGGCAGAGGCAGCACGATCCCAAGCTCGGGCTGGAGGACAGCTTGGATTGTATAGTGAAACCGCCTCAAAAATGTAAACTACATAATAACTGCTTTAAAATGGTCATATTGAGCTGACACAGGGAGAATAGAATATTTAAATATTTAAAGGAGGCTTTAAAACCTAAGAAAACATTCAGGCTAGTTTTACAGAAAAATATTTAGTGTATGTAGAATAGGGACATTTAAAACATGTCCAAAACATGGACTGTGAAAAAATAGGCTGTCTTTCGGGGAATGGCCAATATTTCTCTATTACTATGAAGTTGGAGGATGCAAAGAAGGGATGAAGTGGTAGAAGGTGAAGATGATGTATGGGTCAGTTGTAACTGTTCTTACATGCAATACCAAGATAGAGATACTCCTTTTAAAAGTATTTAAATCACTTGGGAGGCAGAGACAGGTGGATCTATGTTAGTTCAAGGCTAGCCTGGTCTACAAAGAGAGTTCCAAGGCAGCCAGAGCTGTTAGACAGAGAAACCAATATATATTGTATCGAATCCCCTTCATGCAGATGGATAAGCATTACTGAGAGAATAAACCAATGTCGCTGTTCAGTATAATGTGTAGAGGCAGGTTCTGGGAATCTGTAACCTGCTTGGTGTGGATTAATTTGGTCCTCTGGAAGGCGTGTACTGACTAGCTGGAGTTTAGAGTGCCCTGTTGCTAGAGGCAACAGCGTAGGTTGCAGTGCAGCTTTTTTTTTCTTGCATCTCAGGGGGGTATCCGCTGAGGCACAGGAGTTTCTGGCCCTATGGGAAATAATAGTATGTATCTGACCGTGATATATAAGTTTACCAAATGCCTTCAGTTAAAAGGAATTCCTGGATACCAGAAAATTCATGACTTGTTATTTTAATGAGCAAGAAATCAAGAAAATCTTGACACAGTTTTAAAGATCAAAACATGGCCCTATTAAAGAGGTTATTCAATGACTTCTAAACTTATAAATTTATGAATTACTAGAGTAGCTATATAAATAATCTGGACTGTAAATCTTGTTGTGTGGTAAACACAACCCTCTCTATGTAGTTCATTTGGGGAAAAGATTTATTTTTAACTTACTGGGTTTACATGTTGATTTTATATTACTGTGGTAGTTGTTAAATACTTAGAATCACTTATTCTTCTATACTATGTTCAGAAGTTTGGATGTATCTTGCTAGTTCGCTTGATCTACAGGGAGAGACTCTGAAGTAAGAACGGATGGTATTGAAAAGGGCCTGTTGTAATATGTCAACAAGTCCATTGAATTAGTGCCATAGTCTCTTTTCATGAGAATTCTTACTGGTGATTTCTCCTGGTACAGACTCTCTTTTGTATTCTGGTTCTCTATCCTGGGTTTGTCTTGTCAATTTGTGCAGAATATCTTCTTAATAATAGAACTTAAGATGGGTCTAGAGGTATAGGATGATAATCTGTACTCCTTCGGAAACCAAGGCAGGAGGATTGAAGATTCAAGGCCAGCCTGGTCTGCATAGTGAGGCCCAGGAGAGTTTAGGCAACTTAGACTTTGTCCAAAAGAAAAAGAAAAAGAGGGCTGGGCTTACAGTTTAAATGCTTGTCTAGAATGTGTGAGGCCTTCGGTCAGTGTCTAGCCCAGCCTTCCAATTGCCTATTCCCTGTAGTAATGTGTACTCTGATAAGGGAAGTTTATATGGAAGAAACAATTCAGTGAGTTTATATATTATATTCACTAAGTATCCTGAAATATTTGAGAGCATGAGAAACCAACTGCTTTCATTCTAGAAGTTAAATTAAAATATCCTCAGATCCGTTAAAAACATAAAACCCTTGTTACTCATCCTCCCCCCCCCCCAACTTCAATAGGAAATCTTATGGAATTGTTCGGAACACATGCTTCCAATCTGCCACCAGATTTTGCAGCAGGAATTTATATAATCATGCCATAGCTCAAACTGTCTCACAATTCACCATATGCTTCAATATTTCCAATGTTTCCAAACACTCTCTTCTCTTCCCACCCTTTCTAGTTTACATTTCTCAGCTTTGTCCCAGCTCTTACCCTGCAATTTTTGTTCTCTCTGATTCACTGATATTCCTGTTGTAGCCTTCTAGCAGAGTTAGTTCTGTGCCGTTCCTTCTAGCACAGAGTTAGTTCTGTGCCGTTCCTTCTAGCA
>NW_004949117.1:5294133-5304295 GCF_000317375.1 Microtus ochrogaster | reverse complement strand
CAGAGTTAGTTCTGTGCCGTTCCTTCTAGCAGAGTTAGTTCTGTGCCGTTCCTTCTAGCAGAGTTAGTTCTGTACCGTTCCTCTTCTGATCTCTACACAGCTAAGCGGTATCATCCCCTCACTTAGAAACTCTGGATTGCAGGTCTAAGTTCTGCACACTGACCTCAGCACGTGCTCGTAGGCTGCTGAACTAAGGGCCGTACGTATGTTAAGTTGTGCATGTTAAGGTCAGAAGATGGCACTGGATCCTCTGGAACTGATGTTAGGGATGGTTGTGAACCACCATGGAGGTGCTGTGAATTGGCCCCTGGGTCCTCCTAGTTGCTGCACCATCTCTCCAGCCTGCCTCTGTTTAAGGGCATCACGTGCATTGCTGCTACAGAGGTAGCAGCTCTGGTAAAATTTCCCATTTAGAAACTCTGGCTTTCATCTGGTTCAATAGAAATTTCTAAGGCAAACCTAAATCAATTAATGTAAACAGCTTGATCCTCTTTTCCTATGTAAGGATTAAACAGGCCCTCAGGCATTCTAGGCGAGGCTTTACCACTGATCTACAGCCCCGGCCTTTTATAACAGCAAATAATGCTGGACAGTTTTTATCTGAATCTATGCTTCCTTCTGGTTTCTAGGAGTCAAGGGACTGTGTGTGTGTGTGTGTGTGTTTGTGTGTGTGTGTATGCACGCAGAACACAGCTTTGCTATGTGTCAGCTGTGGTCATTCTTGTTGGTCTGTTTCTGGTCCTGTGAGCTTGAGCAAGAGTTGGTCCCTCAACTCTTGTGCTTTGTCTCACGTTGACACTGAAGAGCAGAATGTCTGCTTCACAGCACTAGGGAGGTGGAGGCAGGCCGTTAGTAGTTAAAGGTCAGCTTCAGCTACTGTCTGCACGAGGAGACTTGCCAGTCCTGTAAGACCTTGTCACAGACAGGGAAGCAGTAGCAATAACAAAATAGAACACTTGTGTCACAGGCTTGTGCCAGAGTGTGAGCTCTATGTATTGGCGTGCAAGGACATATAATACATGTTAAAATATTAGTCATTGTCTCTTTTAGCTACTGGGTCGCCATTCTGGTGTTCTCCACCCCCCTGAAGTTACTTTGTTTCTACGAAGGTCGGGCTTGTAAAGTGAGACTAGGTGAGGTGAGAGGAAGCAAGAATCTAGGCACGATTTATCTGCTTTGAGGGATTTGACCTTCACTAAGGGAATTTTCACTTTTTGTCAGGAATCCAGGCAATGTTTCAGATATTTCTTAGGTTTCTTCTTTAACTCTTTAATAGCATCAAATATTTTTACAAATGAATACAGTTTTTTCTTAAAGAGAAATCTGTAATATCATATGTTAAAGTATTTTTCCTCTATTCTGCTGTATTGGGTTCTCCTGTTCCTTTTGGCTTGGAACCTTATGCATATTAATTAATTAAATAAAGCATTCCATTACTGTTTTATATTTCGGATGCTGATATGTTTTTTCTGTAAATTATTTTCAATAGAATTTCATTGTTTTTAGGGGATTCCTGATGGTCTTAGGATGTGGCTTACTACATCTGGATAGTGCTAACTTGTGATCTTAGGTTGTAGTTTACTAGATCTGGATAGTACTAACTTGTGAATAAGCGTTTGGTGCATCTGCTTAGGAGAAAGATTCGTATAAATTGGATTGATATTAAAATTAATTTCAGTTATAATTTCAGCTATTCTTTTTCCTGGGCTCATAAGGAATTGGAGTGATTTGATGATTAAAAAAAATCCTCTTGGAGCATGGTGGTGCATAGCTTTAATCCCACTAGGATGATCTCTGTGAGTTCAAGGCCAGCCTGGTTTACATTGCGAGCTCCAGGACAGCCAGCGCTACACAGAGACCCTCTGAAGATAGAGTAATCACAACATGAAATAGTTGTGATTCTTGTATCATATCAGAAATGCACGGTTTATTCATGTACCCTACTGTGGTACTAAAGAGGTCTAGGCTAAGGCAAAACTGTGAACTTGGTGCCATTTATAGTCTTCCTAATTTCTCTGGTGAATACTTTTAGTGTTTGTGGATGATATTTTTCTTTGAGTATCTATTTTTCCTACTTTCTAATATCTCCATAGTCTTTAGCATATGTGAAAATAATAATCAACTATGTATTACAAATAGTAAATAATAATAAAAGGACCCTGGCATTTTAATAAAATTCTGACCTTGAGCAGTACCTGGAGACAGACTGTCAATCAATGACAACATATTGTAAAGAATGAAGGTGATAATTGTGTGCTATGACAGTTTCTGGAGCTCAGCATAGTGTCTGACAGACACAGGCACTCAGTAAGGATCACCTGAAAGAATTACACACAACTTGCTTACAGAATTTTAAGACATTGATATTAGAAAGAAAGGAGTATAGTAAAATGAAATTTTACTATATATTTTGTATTAGGATATCTTAATAGCTGATCTTGATATAAGGCAGAAGCAATCATTTTTGTGTGACCAGGATAAGGATGAATGTGTGTGTCTGAGGAGTGGGTATGGCACGTGAAGGGGAGAGAATGGGGAGCACACAGGGGCAGTGACTCTTCCCTTAGCCTTAGGGAGGAAAACACAGATGGCCTACGCTTTTCCAGTCCACTGAACTCCTCAAACTCTGCACACTCCACTTTTCCTCCCTGATAGTTAGCTGGGGAAGATGGGTGGACTGACCTCCTGAGGAAGAGATGGGTTCTTAGACCAGAAAGCATGTGAGGAATGGAAGGGTATGGGGTAGTCCTGTTCAAGGGTGAAGAGGGGCACGTGTGTGTGTGTGTGTGTGTGTGTGTGTGTGTGGCGTTTTATAGAGGGAGACAGACAGGCACGCGCACACACACACACACACACACACACACACACACACACTTCGCTTTGCACGTTTGTGACCACTAGATCAACTGAGAATGGATCAGGAGGCAAGGACTGGAGTGGACAGAGAGCCTTAGGGCACAGCACAGGGTTTGATCTTCTTCTGAATACAATGGCCATGTGTGGAGAGCAGGTGAGAGGTGTGGGCAGTGGTCATGGGCAGTGTTTGAATGAAGCAGGAGAGGAGCAGAACCCACGCACACAGTAGTTCACTCTTGAATAATGTGACATCGGTTTGTGCTCCCAAGTAAATAGTTTTTTTTTTTTTAAACTTTAGATGAGTTAATATATTTTGACATTAATTTTTTGGTATTTTGTAAAACATTTATTAGGCTTACCATTTTGCTTGTATGTTGGTGCTATGCAGTTGAAATAACATAGGAAATAAATCTAAAGAAAGATAGGCAAACTGGGCATGGTGCACACATCTGTAATCTTAGCACTCAGGAGGCAGAGGCGGGAGAAATACTGCCATTCAAAGCCTCTAGGTCTGGATAGTAAGTTGTAGGCTGTCTGGTTTACCAGAGACCGAGAACGAAACAAAACACCCACCCACCAATCCTCTTAACCACTAAAAACCTACACACACAAAACCCAAAATCCAAACCCCCAAAACTAAACCAACTAATCTACAACAAAGAAAAAAAAATAAAAAAAAAATATATATAAAAAGAAAGGTACACATTTTAATTTCTATCTCAATTAAAAATTTGCTTACATTTAATTTTTGGAGTTAAGATGATTTTTTTTAGCTCAAGTGTATATTGTAGTATTTATAAAAAATTCTAGGTTTGACAATTATAAAAATGAGATTTTATCTTAAGAAAGTTTCTGAGAAAATCCTTGCTTTTTGTGATTGAACTTCTGATTATTTAAACTTAGGATGATCAGATGTCTTTTGCTTTGAGTGTCATTAAAATGACATAAATACTATTGGTATTTTTAATAGGGCAAGAGAAAAGAAAATAAAGAGAATATAAGAGGTGGGAGGGGACGTGAGAGGAGAGAGGAAGGCAAGAAGCAGAAAAATCACAAATAGAAATGGAGATTTTGTGCCACTGAGTTGTGTAATTAAGAATACAAAAACCCCGTGGAAAAGACAATAAAACTGCACCAAATATTACAGCCAAAGAAAGTTTAACACGGAGAATTAGTTAACAGAAGTATTAATCGTTTGCATATTTTCTGAAAAGACCGCCATCACAGGAAGCCCACAGTGCTCCTCGTCTGGGGAGGAAGAAAGGAATAGCTTTCAAACCAGTGGATGTAAATGCTGTCCCGCTGAGGTTGTACTGCTGCTGTTACCTGGGGAGCTGCATTCTATGGCTTTAGACAGCCTGTAGTCAGTGGATAACTCGCCTCAGAAGATGTCCATATAGTCGTGTACTAGACTCACCTCAGAAGATGCTGGGCCCTGCATTTACCCATTGCTGCCCCTGCTACAGCTGCCTGTGATCCTAGTAACTGCTTCTCTGGAGACATTTTTGGGCTCATCTGGGTCAGATGAGCTAGTGGCAAGTGGTGGAGAGAGTCTGAGGATGAGCCAACACATGGACAGCTCCACAGCATGGAAGAGCAGCTGAGGACGTCAGTAGCGCTGAGGCTGAGATACATGAGCCTAGATACATCTACTTGTTAATTCAAGGTGTGCATGTTGGCTTTTGTTGAATAGGATTTACGTGTTTCTGTTGAAATAAGATGCACCCGGGAAACTGAAGAAGTAGTAGAGAGCACTCTTGAGCCCTTCTTCAGCCCTTCCCTCCCCCGTAATGGTCCACACGACTTCTGTGCAATGCCATAGTCAGAGACCTGGTGTGGGATCACCTGTGGAGCTTGTCCAGGTGTGTGGTAGCTGGTACAGCTGCTGCCACTGGAGCTGTAGCCCGTGAGCAGTCTTCTCCCGAGTTCCCTGAATATTGTCCTTGTCCCTGCAGAAACCAGGAACAGAAAGAAAATACAATTGTCTATCTTTTCCCATCATCCAGTTTCATCAGTGCTTTCCAGAGCAGGATGTAACTAGACATAAGGTACCAGGGAGTGTTTCAGGAGGTAGCGGACAGCTCCTAGCCTTCCGAGGAGGGGTGGGAAGCAGGCACAGAGCTGAGAACAACAAACGGAGCACAGGAAGCAGCTATAAACTGTGCTTCTTTGATCATACAGTAGAAATAAACTTAAAGAAAATTGGCTAGTTTTCTGAATGTCAAAAACAGACCTTTTATTATTTTGATTTCTTCAAAGGAACTGATAAAAATATATGGGCTAATAGAAAAACTTTGAAAGTGACAACATTCTCTACTGAATATTTAGTTTAGAGTGTTTAATTTCAAGGAATGGAAGTTGATCTTTCAATCAAGTCTGTAATCGCAGCATTTGAAGCCTGAGGCCAGAGGACTGCCGAGAGGTTTAGGCTAGTCCAGGCTACAGAGTGAGACGTTATCGCAAAATAGTCAAAGCAAACAAACCAAAGGGTGGCTTCTGTTGCTGTGGAGAGACACTGTGATCAGGGAGACTCTTATAAAGGAAAACATTTAAATTGGGGCTGGCTTGCAGTTCAGAGGTTCAGTCCATGTGTGGACACAGTGGTTCGTGGACAGATGGGGGCTGGAGTGGGGCTGAGAGGAAAACATCTGACCTGCAGGCAGCAGAAGAAAACTGTGTGTCACAGTGGGTGTGGCTTGAACATGGAGGACCTCAAGCCCACCTCCGCAGTGACACACTTCCTCCAAGAAGGCCACACCTACTCCAGCAAGGCCACACCTCCTAATAGTGCCACTCCCTTTGGGCAAAGCATTCAAACACACGAGTCTATGGTGGCCATTCTCCATTCAAACTACCACAAGGACTTTGCTTAACTTCAAGTAGAAAATATGTTTTTTATAAGTTCATTATATCTCAGAAAAGTTGAATAACTATGCCCTGGAAAAGACGAATTAAAGGGTTAGGTCTGAATAGCTAGTTTATAAAATTAATAAATGGTGTCTTCAGAGTACTGCCTCTTTCTTGTATTGACCAGCTCCAGCATCTGTTGCTTCACGCTCATGATATCAGAGAATAGATAGTCTGGTCTAGTTTGGGTTAGTTGTCCACCCTTAGACAGAGAAAATCTAGACAATTGGAGAGAAAACTACAATGTTATTGTACTTAATAACTAAATACTATTTAATAACCTATTACTATCTTCTCAAAGATAATTTGAAATCTAAAGGAATGATTACTAGGCAAGCAAAAAAAAAATCACACGCTATTTATTATTCAAGGCCATTTTAGATTAGTAGTAGGTAGCTCGAACTTACGGCCCAAGGTGCTTGTGCCCTTGATATGTAGCTGACACTCTGATCTCTTTTCATAGTACCTGTGAGGAGGTTGTCATTATTATCCTCATTTTACAGATGAGAAAAGTTGAGAGGTGCACTTCTGATGATGGTGGATTAGGCAATTTGGACTAACCCTTCTACTGAGAGCAACTAGAAACTGGATCAAATATAGAACCCATCTGTTTGAGAGTGTCAGAGAGCTAACCCAGCAGTGACGGCTGTGGGGACAAGACCATGGAGAAGAAGGAGACCTAAAAGGTGAGCTGGGTTTGAGGCTTCTTTCCCCTATGGGAATGTGTGTCCAGTAAAGTTGGCCAGGAGCCTGAGAAATTCAGAAGAGCTTTGACATAATAAGGACTTTGGTCTAATACAGCTAGTCTGGGTAGGATTTACTGACATGGAGACGAGCTAATCCCCAAGCTTTGGGCTTGGAACTGAAGGTTTACTCTTTAGTGTTAAGGACGAATCAGAAAAAGAATGGTCTAATGCCATCTAATGTCAATGGCGGTATACATCTGTAATTGCAGCACTCGTGATGTAGAAGCAGGAGGATCAGGAGCTCAACATCATCCTATGAGTTCAAAGCCAGCCTGGTTTACCTGAGACCCAATTTCAACAAAACAAGTCCATTTATACAACAAAGCTGAACTCTAATCTTGATTAGATTATAGATGTCCAGAATTGTTAACGAATCTACTCACCAGTCAAAGCAGGCTGAATCTTTCCTGGCAGAATATAGTTTCATGCATACTCTCAAAAATGTCTACTACTAATAAATATATAATATCAGTGCTCGAGAGATCGCTCAGGGGTCAAGGGCATTGGCTGAGGACTGGGGTTTAATTCCTAGCGCTGCATAGTGACTTGCAGCCATCCCTAATTCCAGTTTGAGGGAATCTGGCACCGTCTTGTGGGCTCTGTGGGCACTAGGCACACAAGGTGCACAGACATACGCAGGCAAAGCATTCATATACATAAAACAAATACATTTTAAAAAATTGTTAAAAATATTATGTCTTGCAAACCGAAAAATGATCAAGCATATAGGAGACAAGATCGTAAAACTGAAACTAAGAAACAATATAACACAAAACTCTGATGATGGAGTTCTTAGGTGCTCGCTTAGAAAATCAATCTGTTTAAAGTGGCAAAATACAAGAATGAAAAGTACAATCAACTGGATAAGAAAAGGAGACAAAATAATCATGGACAAGTAGTAAAATAGTTTTGAACTCAAATTTATTAGTAAACTGTATGTAAGTGTATTGCCTGGCACGGTGGTGCACATTTGTAATCTGCCCTTGGGATGATGAGGTAGGATGATGAGGTAGGATGATGAGGTAGGATGATGAGGTAGGATGGTTTGCTGTGCATTCTAGGCCGACCCATGATCTCAAATCAAATAATTGAACAAATATAAATACATTTTTTAAATTATTGGCAGACTGGATAAAAGTCTGACTCTACTTATCTGCTGTGTATATAAATATAAATGTAAGTGTAAATATCGGAAGGCAGGAATTGGTAGAAAAATAACAAGAAATTAAAGTATTAGAGAATGCAAATTACACATTTCCAAGAACTGTAAGCTAGTGAAAATCAGTGGAATTGACACAATTAACAGAATAAAGGTGGAGAAAACTGTGGTGACATCATTTTACATACAGGGGATGGACTGGATAAATATATTAGACATTTGATTAAAAATAACTCAGCAAAGTAGTTTTGGCTATATTGATAGAAATATAGTTAGATACAAAATAATACAAAAAACTGCTCCTACTGAATATTCACCAGTACAGAAAGGTCAGAAGAGAAATGCATTAATTAGAGATTGGGAAAAATAATACAGCTTTTATTAACACATGTTGGTATGCAGTAAATTATTAAAAGTACAGATACATTTTTAAAGTTAAGAACTTTATCAAGGCTTCATGATATAGTCAATATTTATGAAAAGAATATATTTCTATATTAAAAACAACATGTGAGGAGCTTGAGAGATGGCTCAGAGGTTAAGAGCACTTACTACTCTTCCAGAGGATCCAAATTTGGTTTCCAGCATTCACATCAGGCCTCTCATGACTGTCTGTAACTCCAGCTCCAGGGCATCTGTTGCCTACGGCCTCCATAGACACCAAAACTCAGGTGTAGTTCCCAAATGCAGGAAAACATACCCCTACACATCATTCAAAATAAATGAGATAAATCTTAAACAAACAAACAAATCCCACCTGGAAATAATCAGTGTATCATGT
Source organism: Microtus ochrogaster (assembly GCF_000317375.1). Taxonomy (NCBI): domain Eukaryota; kingdom Metazoa; phylum Chordata; class Mammalia; order Rodentia; family Cricetidae; genus Microtus; species Microtus ochrogaster. Next base: position 5,295,846 of record NW_004949117.1, on the reverse strand, counting down.
GTGATTTACATCAAATGAGTGGAAAGAAATCTTAAGTAAAGGTTTTAATCTGTCAGTACCCAAACTATGATACTTTATTTAGAGAAATTACAGAATAGTAATGTTAGTAGATTGGAGTCTCCATGCTGTTAAAATGCAAATTCTCCCCAAATTAATTTTTAACTTGTTGAAAATTTTAGTAAAATGTAGCAAATGTAAACAAGAAATATTTGCATTAAATGACAAATTGATTCTATGATTTATATGGAAATGCAAAGACCCCAGAATAGCCAATACTCTTTTAGAGGAACAGAGAAACTGATCATATAGGAAGTGGTTGATAAATTGTATTACAATGGAAAGAGCTTTATTTCAGACCAAAGACACCGTTTAGATATCTTTGATTATAGGCTATGTGCTATGTGCCTGTAGTCCCAGTATGTGAGAATTATTATAATATACTATTGTATATATTATATAAATATTACTTATAATAATATAGAATTATATATTATATTATTATATTATATGTTATTACATATAATAATGTTATAACGTATATTATATAATATATTATATATTATAAATATTATTCCAGTGTTGTGAGAATTAGCTGTAGTAGGGATTAGGCGTGTGGACTCGTGGTATAAATGCTTCCTCCTTTCTTACTTGCAGGGTATCAATTGTCCTTAATTATTTCGACATTATTTAATAACCTCCAGTCTCAGTTTTGACTCCCGTGTTAGGAAATATCAGAATCTTGTGTAGAATACGATGATTCATTCTTTAAGTGGCAGACCAGGCTCAACTGTATCACCAGGATTTTTAATACTGTTTTGTTTAACTTCATTACTGAGTTGATTACATTCAAATGAGATGCTTTGAGTACCAACATAGGTTTGCCAAATTCAACATTAGCTTTTGGCTAGGCTCCAGGAGGCAATGGTAAACTCGGGCCATCTGGTCTGCTTCTTCCCCTCCAGTTCTTGCCAAACGGTGAAGCAATAATCTGGTGCATTTTGATTAATGATAGGTTTAGCAATGGGTGATGGGTTAGACTTTTAAGTAGTTAAATATGACAGGATGAGTGGGGTTCATATTTAATGCATCTCTGACTGGATTAAGCCTAGAATGAGAAATGAGGCACTGGCATGTGGAGAGGAGCTCAGCAGGAACCAAGCGCACAGAGCAGCGGGGAATTGTACCTTATGTGTATTATTTTATTAAACTGTCCTCACTGGAAGTTTTAGGGACAAACACCGTGTTATGGCAGCCCTAATGAAGACAGACTTGACCGTCGTTCTCAGCGTGCCGGCCCGTGACAGTGGTAGTGAAGAGCAGAGAAGGGATTGGGTCAGTGCGGTTGTATGAGGAAGAGGGCCAGGCAAAGCAGTCCAGTGGGGAACAAGAGGCGCAGATGTAAACAGAGGGCGAAAGGTATACGTTGCTAGGCAGTTATGGTCTCGCTTATCTTACCCATCAGTCTCTGCTTCAGTCTATACCCAAAACTTGTAGACAAGGCTGGCAGCAGAACTTTAACTTCTTTTCCCTTAGCATGCGTTTCCTGGAAGATTCCAGCTCCTTGGGGTCTCTTGTTTCAGTAGTCTGATAGCTAACAGCACAGGGTGACCAGTTAGTCCACAGTAGTCTGATAGCTAACAGCACAGGGTGACCAGTTAGTCCACAGTAGTCTGATAGCTAACAGCACAGGGTGACCAGTTAGTCCACAGTAGT
>NW_004949117.1:5286696-5294033 GCF_000317375.1 Microtus ochrogaster | reverse complement strand
CACAGTAGTCTGATAGCTAACAGCACAGGGTGACCAGTTAGTCCACAGTAGTCTGATAGCTAACAGCACAGGGTGACCAGTTAGTCCACAGTAGTGAGCAGTGACTGAAAGCTACGGCTGAGCGCTGTGGCTCATGCCTATAGTCCTGCTACCTCAGGACCCCAGCAGTTACGCAGGAAACCAGTTTGGGCGGTGTAGTATGTTCTAGCTGAGAATAGTTCCGAGACCTCTCTCAATAAGGCTGGGAATGTAGAACTGTCTTGTTTATGCAAGGCTCCAGGTTTGATCCTAAGTACTACAAGAGAAACAAAGCAAAACCAAAGCAAAGGAAAGCCAGTCAAACAAATGTCAATGTAAGTTCCTCGAAAGAAACCACACTTTGTATGGAATCTTCTACAAGGCTGGCTAACTGGTTAGAACTTCCGGGATGTGGTGAAGCAGGGATACAGCAGATCCAGGGTGTGATGGCTCTTACAACCCCTGGACTAACACTTTGTTACGAGCTGGGTGATGGCTCGTGGCTAAGAGCACTCACTGCTGTTACAGAGGACCCGGGTGTGGTTCCCAGCACTCACACGACTGTCACACATTGATAACCATCTGCAACTGCAGACCCAGGGGGCTGACTTTCTACTTTAGCTTGACACTACATGTATAGGCATACAAGCATACATGCAGGCAGAACTCTCCTCATACCCATACAATCAAATAAATCCAATAAAGAAAATTATCCATTGCCTTCTTTTGTGTTTACATTCTGTGACTTTCAGGTTTGAAACCCTTTGGAATGAGACCACTCAGTAGACTTAATTTCCACCAACTCAAATGCTAAGGATGTCACGGGATGGCATCTGAGAACTTTAGAAGTTTTCCTGCTTCATTGAAACCCACCTATCTGATTTTTCCACCAAGGAATTTAAAACACATCTTATGATTTTCTTTGCTCTGTTGCTATGAAAATGTCAAGCAATAGTTAACATATAAGAACATGGAATTTAAGGTAGCCCAAATTATATTATTCTTGGGTCATGATCACTCATATTTGGCTCCAGAGTTAGCCGTCTCTTGTTCCCATTGAGGTCAGAGTTGTGTTTCTTGTGTCAGGACAAACAGACAGATGCTGACAGCAACAGCTGAACGGTGTGTCTTCTCCATGCTGCTACTCTCATGGTGTAGCTGAGACAAACAGACAGTATAGTAGAAGCAGAAAAGCCAATGAAAAGGCAGGATTTTGTGTCATCTCTGACTGCAGTTTGTCTTATTGTGTTATTCAGGTAGTGTGTTGTGTTTGGTCTAACCTGCTTCTCCAGAAGTGTAACTACAGTAACACCTTGATACCTTATTTTTATTTTTAGCCCTAAGAAGTGTTCTTCAGCTGTGCTCTAGCAGCAGCACACAAGGGTACTTCTTAGGGTATGAGATCCAATGCAGTGGTTACAAGAGAAAACACTTTAAACTCTATTTTATACATATATATATATATATATATATATATTTTTTTTTTTTTTGCGCCACAGCAACGTTTATTGAGAACGGGGAGGGGATCAGTCCTTCTTGGCCGGGCGGCCAGCACGTTGCTCAGCTCCTCCCGCTTCCTCTTGGCGCGTGTGTGCGTGCCCACCCGCTTCTTGATGAACTTGAGCGAGCGCTTGTCCTTGGACACCTTGAGCAGCTCCACGGCGCGCCGCTCGTAGGGCGCGAAGCCGCACACCTCCCGGATCATGTCCCGCACGAACTTGGTGTGCTTTGTGAGGCGCCTGCCCCGCCGGCTGTGCCTCGGCTGGCTTACGTTCTTCGTCACCTTGTGGCCCTTGTTGAGGCTCACGGCCATGGGGTAGCGCAGGGCCATGGCTGCTCCTCTCCGATGGCGGCCGCGACCTTAGATATTTTTTTAAAAATGTGTTTTATGGTAGAAGAGACAGACATTATCCATAAAGTTAAGAATAAAAGAAAGGCCGGGCGATGGTGGCGCACGCCTTTAATCCCAGCACTCGGGAGGCAGAGGCAGGCGGATCTCTGTGAGTTCGAGACCAGCCTGGTCTACAGAGCTAGTTCCAAGACAGGCTCCAAAGCCACAGAGAAACCCTGTCTCAAAAAACAAAAAACAACAACAACAACAACAAAAAAGAATAAAAGAAAGGAGTATTAGTATAGGTTAATGTAAAACATAGAAACCGTGATGTATTAGTGTATGTTAATATGTATAGTGGTAAGAATTTTTTAAATTTATCTTATATTTTACTTTGAGTATATGCTTGGAATTGAACCCAGGGCCTTGTGCATACTTGGCAAGTGATCTACCCCTAAGCTGTGTATCTAGCCCTGGTCAGACTTTGGTAATGTCTGTCGATGATAGGCTGTAAAGCCAAAAAAAAAAAAAAAAAAAAAAAAAAACCAAAAAAACAAAAAACAAAAAACCAAACCAAACCAAACAAACAAAAAAAACCAAACAACAAATTATCAACTTAATAAATGGATTCAACAATCTGTTAATCAAACTTAGTTCATTATATGACATTTTTACCAAGCATGAAGGATATAGCAATGAACAAGACATCAATTTTGTCTTATTTCTCTAAGTCATAGTTTTAATATCCATAAAATCAGTTTATAATACTTAGCTTAATGGACTCTTATGTAAAATTTAGAGAATTATGTTAACTTCTGTCTTAGGGTTTCTATTGCCGTGAAGAGACTCCACGACCACCACAATTCTTACAAAGGAAAAGGTTTAATTGATGTGGCTCACTTACAGTTCAGAGGTTCAGTCCATCATCATGGCTGGGAGTGTGACAGCATGCAGGCACATGTGGTGCTGGAGAAGGAGCTGAGAGTTCCACATCTTGGTCCGCATGCAACAGGGAGTGAACTGTCTACCACATTGAGCAAAGGGGACCTCAGAGCCCATCCCCACAGTGACACACTTCCTTCAAGCAGGCCACTTGCACTCCGACAAAGCCACATCTCCTAATGGGGCACTCCCTTTGAGCTTATGGGGGCCAATTACATTTAAACTACCCCAGCTTCCAGTTACTGTAACAAATACCTGAGCTTAATCAAAACATGGAAGTTAGTTTACTCAGAATTTTGGAGGTTCTAATCTGTATTCTTTTGGCTCATTGCTTTCATGTCTTGGGCTTTAATAAATGTTGGGGTCTGAAACTAAAATTTAGAAGAAAGCACAGGGGAAGAGTCCTGTGACATTGGTCTAGAGGACACACACACACACACACACACACACACACACACACACACACACTGTGTATTTCTGTATAGATAGATATATTCATTTGTTTCTGTTTCCTGTTATCCCCAAAGTATAGGTAACAATAACAAAAGTAGACCAGACCAGTCGGATTATTTGCAACGAAAAGCTCATACCAGGAAGGGCACTGTGAAGGGGGAAGAAGGATATGCAAACTTCCCATATATAGCAGTTTCTAAAGGACTCAAAAATTTTCAGCAAGAAAACAAGTTAATGAAAAAACAAACATTGACAGACAATGTTTAATTCTAAATCTAATTATAGAAAGGACATAATGACCAGTAAGTATGTAACAAGTGATCGACACCACTGATTATCAGGGACTAATTAGCTATTAACTCCCCAAGGAGATGTTACCTGTTGGAATGGCTGTTACCAGAAAGATAAAAGATACCATTTGGAGAAGGTAAGGAAAAAGAGCCTTCAGATACTGTTGGTGGGAATTGCCATTGCCATACCCAGCTGTCCCAGTTCTGGTGAACTATCCCAACAATGTGAGGTAAGTGCCCGCTCTTCCCCGGTCATTGCAGAACCAGTCTCAGTAGGAAACATATAGAAGTTTGCTAAGTGTCCAGCAGTTATGACCATATAGAGAAAGTGTAGCACACAAACATAGTGGAATATTCCTCAAATTGAATTTGAAGGCCCTCCTTTCCTGGAGGACGCTGTGTTAAGGGAATAGTCCAAAGAGGAGGGGTTTCATGCTCTCGCGTTTATCTGGAGTCTTAGAAGTTAACTCCAGAGAAATAGAGATGATGTGGGGTTGCCCTCTGTATGCTGGGAATATGTTCTATTACCATTGGTTAATAATGAAGGTGCTTTGGCCTATGACAGGACAGAATATAGCTAGGCAGGAAATCCAAGCAGAGAGAAGGAGAAAGAAAGCAGAGTTGAGGGAAATGCCAACAGCCACTAGGAAAGCAAGATGTGAGGTAACAAGCTTGAGCATTGTGGTAAATGTAGAATAATAGAAACGGGTTAAGTTGAAGAGCTAGTTAATAATAAGCCTGAGCTCCTAGGCCAAACAGCTTATAATTAATATTAAGCCTCAGAGTGGTTATTTGGGAACTGGCAGGCAGGAGAGAAACCCCGGTGACACAGCGTAGGCGTTTTGGTTGCACGGGGCTGGAATGGATGTTTGGGTGATGATGAAAGGGCAGGCATTTCATAGAGGTGAGCAGAGAGCTCAGTGTGCCCTAAAAGAAGGTCTCTGTGGCGGTAAAAAAGTGTGGATTTGAGAATCGCTGAGCAGGTAGATGCCTCTAGCAGGGAGAAGTCTCTGTGCACAGAAGATGCATAGACAAGAGACACGATGGACTGGCTGTCAGTACAAATAGTTTCCTGGAATTTCTGGTTTGTGATGAGAATTTAAACTTTATGCTGTTTATCCAGTAAAATCTTAGAAATTAATACACATGTTCTTCATATAAAGAGTCTCCAGAAGGACATGTACTTGGAAATTAAAATTTAGGTAAAAATTTGAGTCTTGCTAAATATATTGTTCAAACTCTTAATTACACTTATTGTTGTGTAAAGAGAGATGGAAAGGAAACTCACACTCTGCCAGCAGTTCGACCACACTGCAGTGTTGAGGGCTCCAGAAACCGCTTAGAAAGATCAGTGAACATATTGTGCACTCCAAAATTTAAGATGTGCTTTTGTATTTCAAAAATATGTCAATTTCAAGATTTTTTTTACTGTTTAATGAAAATATGAAACTCCAGCTATCATATTTGTATTGTTTTGTGTGGTACTGATATATCTCTGTCTATATCTGTAAGTTGTTTATATCAAGTAGGAGCTGCCAGCAACTTGACTAATATTTTTTGCAAACAAACAATAAAACCTGAAAATCAAAGACCAATGCAAACACAGCTCAGATGATGACCTGTATCTTTAAGTTCTGAGTGCTCGGGGCATTGGTCTGACTAAGTTAGGTTTGCTCTAAAATGTAGCAAAGTGAGGGAGCTGTTCCAGGACCGGCCCTGTGTTTTCGCTATCTGCTTTAGTCTACTTGCTGCTGCTTGCTCTTTGCTGCTTTGTGACCAAGAATATGAAATTGTCTGTCTGTCTATTGGTTAGATCAATTTTTCATCTTTTAAGCTAACAATCTGATACTGTCATTACAAAGAGCTTCTATACACTTTATATATTTTTTGATCTAAATAGATAAAAATACTAGGAATTCCAAATGGCAATGAATTTTAAAATTAAGAATCATGTATGTAATGAATCAGCTTAGAAAATCATATATATAAAAGAACTACTGCTCCCATTTCTTAGCGATGGCTATTTCAACATTTAGTCATCTCTCTGGCATATAGCACATTTGCTACGTCTTGAACCTGATTCTTAGATTTTATAATGACTAAATTTATATCTCTTAGATTTTATAATGACTAAATTTATATCTCTTATAACTATGACTGGTGGAACCAACACATATGCCAACAAATTACCATTCCTGACCTGTTGAAAGACATTTCCCTGAGAAACCCCACACATGCAACATACTGCACACACATGCACACAGAAAATTGTCACTTTTCACACTAGTAACAGCAAAACAAAAGGCACTTCTTTCTTTCCTCCTCTTTTTTTTTTTTTTTTTTTTTTTTTATCGAGGAAGGGTTTCTCTGTAGATCAGGCTGGCCTCGAACTCACAGAGATCTACCTGCCTCTGACTTACGAGTCTGGATTAAAGGTGTGCGCCACTGCTGCCCAGCCACATCTTCTGATTATATCTTTAATAAATATTAGCTTTTTTTTCTTTTTGTTTACTTTTGAGCCAGTCTCATTTTTTAGGCCTGGCAAGTGCTAATTCCACCAGGTAAGAATAAGATCACTACCAGAATTTTGAGCCAAATTGGAAGCAAACTTTAATTAAATACTTTCCAGTATGTTGGATGCTGGCCAGGTCCATTCTGGAGTTCTGAGAAAATGGTAATGAGTCACATTGGCCGAGACTTATAAAGGCAAACCCGTAAGGCTGTGTGTTTCTCACCAGGTCCAACAAGGAGCAAGCATATATCCTGACACAATTCCTGCCCGTGTACCTTCCATCCACATGTGATCAAGCATTTCCTGTGTAGTTTGGGTCAAATACGTTTGTTTAGAGGAGTAGAACATGTGTGTTGTCGTGTATGAGCAGCAGCCACGGCCTCTAGACAAGGGACCTACAGGTTAGAGGCATTTTTGTTTTATGGATCTCTTAGGCACAGCAATTAAAACTTAAAACCACTTTGGGCCTCACACAGGCCTGGGACTCACTTTGTAGACAAAGCTGGCCTCAAGCTCACAGAAGTCTACTAGCCTCTGCCACCCTGGTGCTGGTACCGACATACATAGTTCAATATTCAATTCTTAGTGACAGCAAACACAAGTTAGTGCTACCTGAGTGACTTCCTGTGATTGCTAATAGTGATTGTCAGCTTAATATGCCCTCTAATTAATGAAGAGACAAGCCTAGATTAGGTTAATTAAGTTGGGAAGACCCACCCTAAATGTGGCTGGTACCATTCCATTGGCCAGAGTCCCAGACTGAGTATAAAGGGGAAATCAAACTGAGACCCGGCGTCCATTGTTCTGTGCTCCTGACTGTGAGTGTGACAAGAGCAGCTGTCGCACACTGGGATGGACTGCATCCATATGCTCTGAGCCAAAACAAGCCTCCCCTTGCCTAAGTTGCTGTCGTCAGGTTTTCTTTTTGTTTCCTGGCAATGAGAAAAGAAACTTTTATAACTGCTCAAGGTATTCAGATGAGCACAACTTGTTTTCTGCCCATGTCTTTAATAGCTATAAATCACAGCCTGTGTAGCTATATTGCAATATCAAAAGTTTTTTTTGCACACTCCAGATTCTATAACTTATGTATGGGCAAGAAACATAAATTGTTAGCATGTTTTCTAAAGTTACTTATTTTTATTGCCTTGGTTTTTGAGACAGTGTCTTTGATGTCATCTACTCTGACCTCCAAGTCTATGATCTTCCTCTCCTGCTCTTCCACACTATATCACCAAGCTAAGCCCTAGTGATTGGTTTCTTCCCTCCCTCCCTCCCTCCCTCCCTCCCT
>NW_004949117.1:5276755-5286041 GCF_000317375.1 Microtus ochrogaster | reverse complement strand
CCTTTTCCCTTTCCTTTCCTTTCCTTTCCTTTCCTTTCCTTTCCTTTCCTTTCCTTTCCTTTCCTTTCCTTTCCTTTCCTTTCCTTTCCTTTCCTTCCCCCCCATCTTTCTGGGTGGGTGATGGTGGTGATGGGGATTGTACTCAAGACCTTTACCTGTTAGGCGAGTATTGCACTGCTTGCTGGTTTAGACTGCCAACCCCTAGTGAAAGCATTTTTTTTTCAATGAACACATTGGATCCTATGTACTTTGGGGTCAACATTGTCTCCTTTAAGGTAGTCAGCTCAGTAGAAGAAACTACAGACCTCTCCATGGGCGAGGGAAAGATTGCTGGGACGCAAACTGCCAAGGCCATTGCGGGTGGAGGTGGGGAAGGGAGAAGAACAAGGTGGAGGGAAAGGAGGCAGATTTTACCGGACAGTCAGCAGGGTGGAGAAGGAGTTTCCTGGAAGGCTAAAGTGGTTAATCCTGGAGGCGGACAGGAGCCCACCTTCCTTCCTTAGGAGATCTGCTTTTCTCCTGGCTTGTTTCCCAGGCCAGAGCCCTCCTCTTTAGGACACATGGGGAATGGGGGCTTTGGACTTGACTCTTAGGAGACTGAGTTTATTCTGTCTTGTCTATTGTCAGAGTCTGGGGATGCCTCCTTAGGCTTGGTTACGTGCTTGTGAGGAGTAAGGGAGCCTGAGACAGAGTTGTTATGCTGCATTGTGCTAGCTACACGTTTTAGCCACGCCAGGGCGGAAGCCTCATTTTGGGGACTTTATTGGGGTTCTACTAGGCCTTTGATCATGCACTAAAGCCATCTTTATGCGCAGAAAGAAATAAATTATTTTCTTTGATATTTATGCCCAAGATAAGAAGTACATGGCATTGGTGCACTGGCTAGAGACAGAATAAGTTTGCACAGCCCCCTCTGGTGGCCTGTACTAGACACAAGCTTAAGAACGTGGGAGGAGGAGAAGGAAACCTCAATTGTAATCTATGTTCTTTTTAGTTTTTGGCACATAGTTTGAACCTGGAGTTGTATAAAATATTTCACTTTAAGATTAATAAATTGAGAGAAGTATAGAATTTTACAAAGGGTAAAGAATGCCAACTTGAGCCGTGCGGTGGTGGCGCACGCCTTTAATCCCAGCACTCGGGAGGCAGAGGCAGGCAGATCTCTGTGAGTTTGAGACCAGCCTGGTCTACAAAGCTAGTTCCAGGACAGGCTCCAAAGCCGCAGAGAAACCCTGTCTCAAAAAACAAACAAAAAAAAAAAAAAAAAAAAAAAGAGAATGCCAACTTGCTGCATAAGCCTTTGTCTGGAAGTGCAGGGTGAAGGGCAGGAGCAGCTTCTCTCTTCTGTTTTAGATGTATTGAAAGCATTTGCTCTGTTATTTACTGTAAATTTTTAGTACCTCTCTGGTGACTTCAATTTTTAAAGTATCTCGTGCACACACACTTATGTACACAGCTTCATTGAGGTGTGATGTGTATCCCATACAGCTGAGCCTGTCAGAGTTGCACTGTGTTAGGTTGTACAGCCACAACCACAAGCTAATTCTGGAGCATTTTTATTTCCTCTACGAGAAACTCACTCCTCCCTTACCCTACCCTGTTTAACCACTAATTCACTTTCTATTGATTTACTCATTTTAGATGTTTCATATAAATACATTCACACACACATGCTTTCAGTAGTGAGGATGGAATAGCCTGCCGCTGAACTCTATTCTCAGAGCATCTTAAATTTTGTGTTGTCAGACAGGATCTCGCCAAATTAACCTAGCCCGGCTTTGAATTTGTGGATGTTGGCCAGGTCTTGATCTTGCCATCCTCCTCCTTCAGCTTCGCAAGGAGCTAGGGTTACAGGCCTATGCCTGCAGGGTTTGCACATGTTTCCTTTGAGACTGGCTTTATCACATAGCACAGGTTCTCCAGGGTTGTCTGTGTTGTAATTTGTATTAATATTTCATTTCTTTTTAAGATGCACATATAAGACTTTTACCACTTTAGTGATTTTACAGTATGGGATTTGGTAGCATTTCGTACATCTGAAGTTGGACAGTCAGCTTCACTCTCTAGTTTCTGAACATTTTCATCAACCCAAAAAGAAACCATGTACTCACTAAATAGTCACTTTCATTTTGCTGACGATTAAGGATGTTTGTAGCATGAATAATAAAAAGCCAGTGACAGACATTTGGGGTTCAAACTGAAGATCAGCAAATCAAAGTAGCCAGTCATTGGCTCTTACCTCTATCTCCGACCAAAATGGGCATTCCTGCCTCCATGAATCCTCAGACTCAGAACATTAGACCTGTCTCCTCCCTACTTATACTCCTTTCTAGTGCTGGGATTAAAGGTGTGCACCACCACTGCCTGGCCTGTATGGCTGACTACTGTGGCTGCTTTGCATTCTGATCTTCAGGCAAACATTATTTATTAAAACACAAATAATATACTACTATATTTCCCCTTTTTTGTCTAAAATAATAAAAGAAAGCTATAAGTAATATAAGTAAAACAATATATAATAAGTATAATAACGATATGCAATATATAAGGCAATAAATACATCAGCGATGTCTAGCTCATTTGCATTTGACAATTTCAGAGAAAATACTACATATCTAACCTATCTTTGATGAGTTCTAAAGGTTGTACTTAAAATAGTCCTTATCTGTCCTATCTTGGATGAGCCCAAAAGGTTGTACCTCTTTCACTTTCTATCCTAATTTGCATTATCAAATTATCTTTTTATGTCTCCAACCTTTTATACTTTACACCTCTTTACTGAGTTTCTTTTCTGATTCTGTTAAACAAGGAAAACTATTGCTATAGTTATCTATTCTTCAACTCCCTCAGAGACCCAAGAATGAAATAATATTAACTGAGTAAGCAGGAAGTGCAAGTAAGTGACTCCAAGAAATGTGAGAAATGACAGAAACAGCTGGCTGCCTGGACAGCCACCCAAAGTTCCTCTACAACATTGGGCATCCATCTTCAGTCTGTAGGTCTATTATATCTGACAGACTTTTCTGTGAAGCAGTATATTCTGAAGGGTTGTCCCACCTTGTTTTGACAGTGTTTAGCAGTCACTTTCTTTTGTGTCCTGCTTGTCTAATTAGGACAGCATATGGTCAGCACTCGAGGCAAGGGCACCTTCTTGTCCAGTGGCTTACTTTTGCCACAAAGAAAGTAAACTCCATGTGAAGTTTCTTTGATGCCCATAATCTTCTCTGAAGTAGATTGGGCTGCCAGGAATAGACATGTCTCATTGTCATAAAAAAATGAATCTATGTTATTAAAACATCTTAAATGCCATATTCTGTAGATCACTGAAGTGTTTGAAGATAACCTGTCTATTTAAAATATATCTCTGTTTGACCTTGAAAATATTCCTGATGTGACTACAAGTTTGATTATAATAGGTGACTAATTACTAACCTGCATTTCCTTATTATCCAAAACAGTTGGCAATAATAACATTCAACAACTGGAAATCTCCATTATAGTGTAAATGAGCAGTATAGGTACAGTACCTCAAACAAGGTTAGAAATGTATTCACAGTATGCTTTGATAAAATTAATCTCAAATTTGTATCAATATACAAATTTGTATACAATATACAAATGTCCAATCCAATATAAAATATTTAAAACTAGTAGTTGCTTTTTAAAAGTAAACTCAATCTAACTTTTTAAATCTTAATCATATCTGTATTCTCCCTTTTTTCTTTTCAGAGTAGACTTAATAATCTACCCTTTTATCCTATTATATCTATATTCCCTTTTTTGTTTCAAAACAAGAACCTTGAATCTAATTTCTTTTGTTCAACCTTCCTTTTGACCATAGCCAATAACTTGTAACCAATCCCCCTAAACAATGACAAATATCCATAACCCAACAAAAGACCAAAAACTACCCAGCTCACCTCTTGGGAATGTGGGTGTTTTTTTCTTACATTTACTTCTTGCTGTCTGGGGGAGATGGCATCTTTAGGGATCTTGATAAGAAAATTTTTGGTTAATTGTCAAGTCCTGGGAATGGTAGCTTTATCATTTGTTGTCCACTCTCTGCATATTGGGAAAGTGCAGGGTTTGTCTCAAGTTATGGCTAGAGTAGTCTGTTAGGCTGGATCATCTGAGCTAACTACCTTGAAATTGTTCTGAGCAGTGTTTAGTTCAAAGCCAGTCTTTAGGTGGTGTTTCTCAGCTTAGTGGTATTATCATAGTCCTGGAGGAATCATTATTGTGGGGCCCCATCCTCCTTTTGGAGATTTCAAAGGTTGCTGGTAGATGTGCTCATGGTTCACTACAGAAAACTAGTAGAAACTCAAACCCAAAATCATGTACAGATAAAACCTTTTTCTAGAATTAGTTAGTATTCTAATAGTTAGTATTAATAAAGTTTAGAGTATATATAAATTTTATAAAATTTATACCTTAATAAAATCTGTTAAAAAGTCAACATAAAACAAAAAGATTATGATATTAGAGGCAATAAAATAATCCTTAAAAGTTTGTTTTTCTTCTGTCCCATATCAGGTGGCTCTTCTGACATGAGAGATTTTGGATTTTACTTTAGTAAGCATGCTTGGGTTTAGTGAAGGAGAGAACCATACTCCAGTGCTAAAACCAGCTTTAATCTTTAATTGGAGCAGGACTACATGAAGACTATTTGCATTATATGTTTGTAGAGACTAGCAGAAACAAACATTTGGGAAGATTTACAAATTTTTTTTTCCTGTTGGAAATATGATATACCAATCACATTTACTCTTTTTCTTGAGACATTTTTTTTCTGGATGATTTGTCCTTTTTCTTCAGATGTCTCATCTGTCCAGTGGTTTTCAGATTCCTTAGCTGGGTCTATTTCTGCTAATTGACAAAGTCTCAATTTTTCTTTTAGAATTAGCTCAGAGATTTTTTTTCCACAGATTAAGTTTTTAATCTGTTGCTCAGTGGTAAAAAGGTCCATTCTAAGATAACATCTTTTCTCTGCGTTAAAATTTCTGTGGGGGAATGCTTGGAGGGTAATATGTCAAAATCATGTGCTCTAGGTGTGTGTGGATTAATATGTGGGTCTTATAGACAGCAGTAGGCATTCTTGCCTACTGAATAAACAAAAGACCTTTAGAAAAGTAAGAACTCTTATTATTAGCAAAATATAAATTTAGACCCCATACTATGACATATAAAGTCCATGAGAGTGTAATGAAGTCTCTCGGTCTTACCTACATTTTATCCTATTTGTGCCACATCAGCCTGATAGAAATTTCTTTAAAATTCTGTAATAGGACATTAATAGAAATAGAATATTAATTTTCACCTGGGAGTATAGAATAAAGTTGGTTTCCTTTGTGTGTGTATGTGGGTGTGTGTGTGTGTGCGCGCGCATGTGTGTATGTACTTTGACAGTACATAGTGAGAATTTGATTGTTTGATACATGCTTTATACATGTTTTATATTTCTGTATCTCATATGTGCACACATGTGTGTGTTTTCATTTCCATTTATTTTGGGAGGGTCCTTTATTTCTCTCTCCCCCCTTTTTTCTTTATCTTTTCCTTTCCCTTCTTTCCTTCCTTCCTTCCTTCCTTCCCTCATTTCTTTCCTGAAGCACTGGGGATAAAATCCATGGTCTTGCCCATGCTAAACTCTTGAGATATATCCCCAGCTCTCATTAGTACTGTTCTGACTTAAAAACCCAAACCAAAGCACAACTTAAATTAGCTTGGAGAAAACAATTTACGAGAATTTTGTTGGTTTCTCTATCTAGGAAGGCCAGGAAGTTGGTTTCAGATTTTCTCTTCTACTTACTCTGATAATGGTAACAACAGGACTGGAGAGATGGCTCAGAGGTTAAGAGCACTGACAACTCTTCCAGAGGTCCTGAGTTCAATTCCCAGCAACCACATGGTGGCTCACAACCATCTGTAATGAGATCTGGTGCCCTCTTCTGTCATACAGGTGTACACACAGGCATATGTGTATACTATATACATAATAAGTAAATAAATCTAAAAAAATGGTAAGAACATATTGCTTACATATTTAGGCCACATTATCCAGTGTTAGCATATGTGTTATTTCTTTATTATTTTTCTTTGTGTGTTCATACGTGTGTGTGTGTTCCTGCCTTTGCATGTCTATGTGTGGAGGTCACAGGCCCCCCTCATTGGATGTCTTCCTTTATGGCTGTCTACCTTGTCTCATTGCACCCAGAACTCTTGTTTTGTCGAGACTGGTTGACCAGAGAGACCATAAGGAATCACCTGATTCTACTGTGCCAGCTCTGGGGTTACAGATGTGTCTGGCTTTCCTTTGGGTGGTAGGGTCAAAATTCAGGACTTCACATTCACAATTTACTAACTAATCTATAACGTACCCAATAGCTACACTGAAGAGATGAGAGAATTAGGAAACAAAATTCAGTAACTTGCTTGATCATTATCTAGTTAGTGACAAGAGCCAAGAATTAAGATGCAGGCTGGCTCCGTATGGTTGTCTCTGTGTATACCATATCTATCCAGAAAAAGCCTTCTGCTTCAATTGTGCCTGTTCTCAGACTAGCCATGCTATGCAGGAAAGTAATAGTTATGTTCGCTCACCTGTCTATCTCCAACAACTGGAGTAGAGTTTCTGTAAAGAAAATAATTGTACACACACACACATAAAGTAAACATTTTGTTGACCATGCTACTTAGCAACAGAATGTTTCATATCAAACACTGTGAAAAGTGGCATATGTTACAGGCCAACAGCATAATCAGTTTTGATTATGAAATAATTAAATTCACAGTGTTTCTGTTAGGTAAGATAATTTGCAGTTGTATATTGAATAGCTAAATCATACTGGTCTTAAACAAGCCTATAAAAATAAATCTGTTTGGGAAGTTTCAAAATGTTTTCAAGCTATGTATTTTTAATTTTTATGTGAAAATAGCAAGTTGTTAGTTATATAATGTAGGTTACGTGCTTATGTGTATGTTCACTTCTTATTTTAAATTTTAATACTTTTGATATATTTTTAATAAAAACATTACAGAAATAGCCCAATACTTAATTTTTTTAGAATTTATTTACTAATTTTTAAATGTTTATTTTTATTGTTTTAAGATTCTGTCTGTATGTCTGTGAGTGGGTTTGTGTACATGTGAAAACAGATGGCCATATCCAGAAGGCCTTGGATTCCCTCAAGCTGGAGTTACAGGAGGAAGTAGCCACCTGACGTGGGTACTGGGAGCAAACTCAGGTCCACTGCAAGACTAGTACGTGCTTTTAACCCTCGGAACTTTTCTACCTGATTTACCTGCTTTAGGATTTGGAAGCTATTTTAAAAGTAAGACTTACCTCTAATGAATATAGAGATTAAAAATAAGTTCTTAACTAGAGTCATTATGCAGCTGTCGGGATGCTGGATGTCAAAGAGGTATTTTGTAAATAATTAAGGAATAGAAATCAAAGTTTCTCCTAAGAGAATCAGTGATTTCTGACTTGGATGCAGATTTCCTTTCCATGTAAGCAAGCCGTCTCAAGTGCCCAAGGTTCCTAGTCTCAAGACACTTACCAGGCTAGTTGCCTTGAGCCATAGAGTCATTTGTCTACACCTTCCTAGCCAGAAATAGTAAGAAAAAGTGAAACCCCTCTGTCTAAAAATCTGTTTTCCTGGTCTTCAACATCTTGTGAATTTTCCTAGAGTTTAAGCTATACAAGAATAGGAACAGAGTCTGTTTCTTGGTACTTAACACAGAAACCCACGCCATAGTTAGTGTTCAACAGGTAGCCACTAAATACTCGTGTTTGGCTGAAAGAACAGAAATTGTTCCTTATGGTATTGCAAACTCATGTTCTTTTAGGTCTCATGTGAGTTCTCACCGTCCTTCTGAGGGACCAGCCCCTCAGTTCCCTGCTGTTCCTGTCGGTCATCGCAATAAGCAATTCTAACCTCACGTGCTCTCTATGATCACAGCTTTGTTATCTTTTCTACCTCCCTGTGGGCCCCATGGAAGCAGGCACGATGCTCATCCTGGTTACCAGTATGCCCCTTGTGCCCAGTGTAGATGATCCATATGCTAATGGATGGATGGATATACAATGAGTTTGTGAATTGATTGCTTGATGAAAATGTTGTGGACAGAGGCTGGAAGGAAGCTTCTATTGAACTATTGCTCTTAGAAAATAGTACAATATTTTCTAATTCACAGTTTATACAACTTTATATAACATAGAATGTTATATAAATAACGAGAATCATCTGTATTTATTTTTCCAGAGAAAAGGAAAAACAATTTTTGGTTGACTGCATTCATAGATAGAGATTCATCAATAGAAAGAATGCTTAAATAAGAAAGATTCTGGGCCCTTGGTGCGCGGGCTTTTAAAGGGTAAGAAAGTCTGAGGTCGATATGGATAGACTCAGGAATTGGTAAGGAAAGCACTGAGGGCAAGGAAATGTTAGAGACCTGGGTAGTTACTTCTGTTTAAGCTTAGGTGTGGTATAGAGATTAAAGGAAGAGTTTACAATTTTCTGTATTAGCATTTGGGTTATTCTGAGGGGTAGGGGAATATCTCAGTGGAAGAAACATGACCCTTGTCGATTTTAGTGTGTCTCAACCTATCCCTCTAACTAGTATGGCGTCTATTTATCACAGAATCTTAGAAGAAATGAGGACTTTCTCCTCTCACCAAGCGTCTCACTAGAAAATCTTTCTCTCTTTCTTTCTTTCTTTCTTTCTTTCTCTCTTTCTCCCTTCCTTCCTTCCTTCCTTCCTTCCTTCCTTCCTTCCTTCCTTCCTTCCTTCCTTCCTTTCTTTCTTTCTTTCTTTCTTTCTTTCTATTTCTTTTCTTTCTCCCTTTCTCCCTCCCTCCCTAGTATTAGTAGTGCTTTAGAAATTTATGAAATATTTAATTATCAAGTTGATAATTGTATACATGTTGCTTGCTTGTTTATTATTGAGATTATTTTCCTATAAGTAATACTTAGTTACACTGTCAGTTAATTTAGGTGTATACCAACTGGCGTTACAGCAGATCAGTGCTATATAGTGGTGCATTTGAGTAATCAAAAACTAAAGTAAATGCTGGTAAGCTACTGAGCAGTAAATTAGCTCTGCTTATAAATGTAGATATCAGAAAGATTCTGATGAATTCACATTTGGCTTTTTATTTTATTTTATTTTTTTTGGATTTTTCGAGGCACGGTTTCTCCATAGCTTTTTGGTTCCTGTCCTGGAACTAGCTCTTGTAGACCAGGCTGGCCTCGAACTCACAGAGATCCGCCTGCCTCTGCCTCCC
>NW_004949117.1:5250652-5276655 GCF_000317375.1 Microtus ochrogaster | reverse complement strand
TTGTAGACCAGGCTGGCCTCGAACTCACAGAGATCCGCCTGCCTCTGCCTCCCGAGTGCTGGGATTAGAGGCGTGCGCCACCACCGCCCAGCTCACATTTGGCTTAAATCTGTTCTATAAGCATCGACTGTGAAAGATAAAAGAAACAAAAGTAAAGAGGAAAAGACTATTCAATGCTTCTTTAAAGACGCAACTTTATTATTTTGCTGAATAGTACCTATTTCGTAATAGTTGTATTACTAATCTTTTGAAGTCCACTGGGAGAATTTTTACTACTAAAAATAAGAAAGATGAAAAGATAGCTTTCATTTAATATGAATTCAAAAAGATTTATTTTTATTTATGTATATGTATACATGTTTATGTGCTCCCTGTGTGTGTCTTTGGAAGCCTAGGTTCTGGAATTGGAGTTACAGGCTGTTGTGGCCACATGATATAGGTGCTGGGAACCAAACTCAGGCTTTCTTCCCCACCAAGCTTCTCTCTAGTCCCTGTCATGTGAAAATTAATATTTTGTTCATGAAAAGAGCATTGTTCCTTCCCAAATATAGTTGATATGCGTGAAGCTTTAAAGAAACAAAGCTTTATAAAACAATGTGATTGATATTAAATTATAAATCTGGCAGTAGGAAGAATCAAACATAAAGAACATACATTCTCGGCTGAGCATTCCATACAAATACATCAAAATTGTTGATAGGAAAGGAATGCTACTTAACAGAGCTCTAAAAAAAAAAACAACTGATGGTGGTAGTGGCAGCGCACGCCTTTAATCCCAGCACTCGGGAGGCAGAGGCAGGCGGATCTCTGAGTTCGAGGCCAGCCTGGTCTACGGAGTGAGTTCCAGTACAGCCAGGGTTACACAGAGAAACCCTGTCTTGAAAAACCAAAAGAAAGAAAGCAAAAACAAAGGATTATATATGCTTTTTACCCCAGTGAGTCTGAGCTGCATGAGGTTCTAGCTCTCTGCTAGCCTCAGAGAACACCGCTAGCTTCATGCCCTTTCTTCTCAAGCACAAGGCTGCCAGCCGCCGTCGGCCTTTTTCTCTCTGGCAGGGCACATCATTTTCTGTTGGCCGCTTTCCTTCCTGTGCTGTTTTCTGCTTTCCCTCCGCCTCTGGCTCTGCTTAGCCTCTCCTTTCAGGTTCCACTTGTTCTGCTGGGTTTGGCTGTGTTTAGCTTCCTTTGTCAGCCCAGTAGGTCCCATACCTCCTGCCTCTCGGTCTCCTTTCTGTTCATTTCCTTGACTGTGTTCAACTTGACAACTTCCCTTCTGGTTTTGATAAACCTTGCTCCTCTGTAATGCTTAGCTTGCAGAATTACAATGCCTTAGGACTTGGACGGAGACACAGTACCTGCCTTATCCCTATGCGTGTGTACGAGGGACTATAAAGGCCCCTCATGATTTGTATGATTTAAAATTCCAGCATGCTTTCTAAACCTTAGGAAGATTCTGAAGGCCATGAAGAATACCCAGAGCATGTAGATAAAGTATAGTTTACCTGGAGTTATTGTAGATGTGTATTTTTAACTTAGGGTCATGAAGTCAATTTAGTAGCAATGAAACTAGCAACTAAGAACAGAGATGACCTGGAAAATAACAGACTATATTACTGCCTATTTCACTCAGCATTTTTAATAGAATTTCATTTTAGTTATACATATTTGTGCAAATGCATATGCTGCATATAAAATGTATTGCTTACTATGTGCCAAGTTAAAAAATTGTATATAATTGTATAGAACAGAAGTATGTAACCTTTTGGTTTCTGTGGGTCATATTGGATAAAGAAGATTCAATTTGTGGTGGAAATGATGGTTCAGAGGTAAAGAGCATGGGCTGCTCTTCCAATTCACATGCAGGCAAAAAACTCATAACACAAACTAAAATGAAGAATACACACACACACACACACACACACACACACACACACACACACACACACACCTCTGCCTTCCTAGTGCTGGGATTAAAGGCATGTGCCACCACCTCCCAGCAATAAAATAAAAAATGGAGATTTAAAAAATTGTTTTGTGGGCACTCATTAAACACACAAACACTAATGAAAGCTGATGAACAAAAATAATGTCTGTTTATTAGTCTCATGTAGCCCAGGCTGACCCGGAACTCATCACGTAGGATAACCCTACATAACGGCCATGGAGGACTTCCGCCTGTGCCTCCTGAGATTGTAAATGTCCGCCGTCATTCTTGGTTTGTACAGAGCTGGACATCAGACCTAGAGCTCATGTGTTGTGTTAGACAAGCACTCGCCAGCTGAACTGCATTCCCAGCATGGAGAGTGCTGTTGTGTGCATCTGTATGCGTTCATATGGGTAGCTGTGTGCAGGTGTTACTTGGGTATTGTGACTTAGAACATATCTACCTGAGTTTTTGAGACAGGATTTCTCAGTGAGTCTTGGGATTTGCTGTCTGGGCGAGGCTGGCTGCTCAGTGAGCCCTTGGGATCCTCTTGTTTCTGCCTCTCCAGTGTTTGGATTATGAGTAAATATGCCTCAGAGCCTGCCTTTTTCATGTGTGCTGGAGAGCGAGCTCGGGCTCGTGGTGGTTGCAGTGGAGACTTCACCAAGTCATCTCCGCTCCATTTGGAGAGCAGTTTAAAATCATCAAGCAGGTTCCAATCTGCAGCCACTAATACATACAAGGAACACATTTAAGTAAAAAAAACACTGGCTGTTCTAGTTTTTTTTTTTTAACTAGAAGTAAAAGATATGAAGACAATAAAGCTAGGGTGATATTTGGTATTGTCTATGCACCACTCTTTGGACTGATGGACGGAACCGCACTTCTCAGTGAGTTCTCAAAGTGCTCCTCATCTAGCTGAATTCTTTTGCTCTTCACCTGCTTCATTTGTGCAAATAGTCGGCCTAGGTGTTGCCAGGGAGCACAGTAGGGGCTGAGGCTGAGAAGCCAGGGAGCACAGCAGGGGCTGAGGCTGAGAAGCCAAGGAACACAGCAGGGCCTGAGTCTGAGAAGCTAGGGAGCACAGCAGGGGTTGAGGCTGAGAGGCCAGGGAGGACTGCAGGGGCTGAGGCTGAGTAACTAGGGAGCATAGCAGGGGCTGAGGCTGAGAAGCTGGGGTCTTTGTTTCTGGGCCTTAGAGCCTATGAGTGCCCAGTAAAGAGATGTGACTCACATCTTCTCAAGGCAAACATCAAAATGAAGCTCTGTTCACCCTGTTTGAAAACTGGCAGGTATCATAATTATGTCAAATAAAGAGGGAATAGAAAATATACTTAAATATTTTCCTGAAAAATTTGAAATCTGTTTTAAAATCAGGGCTACATATTTCATTGTTCGCAGGATATGTTTAACAAAAATGTCAAAATGCATAAAACTATCTTCCTTAATTTGAGTTTACCATTTTTTATGTTTTATTTGTAATTCTGTATGATTTGAAGCATTGTATTGATGAGTTGGTTTTCACCCGCGATATGGTTAACTCCTTTAAATGAGTAGTTAACCATGAAAAATACTATATCTCTAAGCCAGTTTTCACCTGCAAATGATGACATAAATTTTGTTTTTGATAACAAAACCAGGTTGATAGCATTATAAATCATAAAATCTTTTTAACATTTGGCCTGGACTTAGCCATCTTACTTCAGAAAAGTTATGATGTCTTCCTAGTCAACATGAACCTGTTTTAGGAGTCCCTGCTATTGGTGCTGACTTCATCTCTTGGTCACAGGAAAACTCTTCCTTCATGATGATTTGCATGCTCTTACCCAATCTTAACTCTTTTGCATATAATTTTTCTTGATAAAATATGCAATCATACTTCATTAAATATGAGTTTTGGGAAGTAGTTGCATCATCTATTAATTTTAGAGATACCTGTCTTTTGTCTTTTATTTCTACCTCCATTAATAACTATGCTGGTTAAATTTTTTTTTTTTTTGTCTGTCAACTTCAAGTAAGCTGTAGTCATTTGGAAAGAGGAAATCTCACTGAAGAATTGCCTCCATCACATTAGTCTGTAGGCAAGTCTGTGTGGATGTTTTCATGACTGAAGACTCTGGGCAGTGGTCCGGGGTTGTATAGGAAAGCAAACAGTCGCTCCAGTGCCACCTTGGAGTGGCAGACATCTGTCTCCTCTGTTTTGACTCATCTGCAGTCAGTTCAGAGCCAGCACATTATCCTGAAGATAATGTGTAGTGCACAGTTCTTTAGTGGTCAGGTGTCAGCATCTAAGTAGTGGGCTAAGAGACTTCGCATCAGAGCAGAGCAAGTGAAGGCGAGAAGTGTATGGGGCACGGATATGCGGGACAGAGAAAGCCTTGCTGAGCAGGTGGAGCGCTTGAAAGAACAGCCGGAAGAGCCTTCCATCCGGGATAGAAGCTGAAACACAATTGCCAGTTCAAGTACAAAGTGTAAAATATAAAAGACAATACAGTGAAGTAGAAGGTCTTTAGGATTTCCAGTTTGGATGGTGTGGCTTGTCCTTTCCCTTGGGTTGACATTTGTCAATCTGATTGTGTCAGTAATTCAGCTTTCCCACTTAGAAGAGTTCCTTCCTGTGTAGGAGGTCAACCTTTAGCCAGATTTCCCCAGTATGAGCTCTTCCTTTTCATCGGTCACTTACCGCCTTGTCTCTGGTGCTTGGGGGCACATTGGGACTTTTGTGCTCTGACACCGGGAGGAGTGTGGGGGCCTGCCTGTCTGTATTCCCTTGTGTCTGAGTGATCTCCTGGTGTGCTCTTCACAAGACTGTAACAGTCCCTTTCCACAGTTCCTCGTAGCTTGCCAAGGCCGTGGTACAGTGTGCTGCCTTTCCCAGGGCTTGTTGCCAGAGGACCTATGCGAACCTCAGCTTGCGAATTCTGTTTCAGCCGCCTGCCTCTCATTCCCATAGTCTGCTAGGCTCTAGCTGTCTGTGCACACATGGGACCCTGGTTCAGATCCTGACGTTCTAACAGTCTCTCCACGCTCTGGAGCTCCCGCTGACCCTTTCTGCAGCTTTAAACTAAAGTCAGCTGGATCTGCTGCTGATCCTCTCCCTCCCCTGCTGTCAGGAGCAGGGAAGGCTGCTCACCTGGTGGTGGATGGAAGCACAGAGGGCCTGCGTTAGTGGGCTTCCTCTTCCTTTGTTCATTGGTGCCCTCTCTACCAGTGTTGTCCACACTCAGACCAGTCTTTGAGTTCTAACAAAGCGTCTGGAATGCCCTCCTGAGATGGGCCCCTCCAGCCCTACAGTCTTTGAGTTCTAACAAAGCGTCTGGAATGCCCTCCTGAGATGGGCCCCTCCAGTCCTACAGTGCTGCTTAATTCAGTTATGTCGACACGATGGACCATCACATACCATAAAACAAATTTGATTTAACTTACATAATTGATGTAATTTTATAATGAAAAATCCCAGGTGTCTGTATAAACTTTACTTACCAGTTTTTGGTCTTTTGAGAAGCTAGAGGAACTTAAGACAGTTCTTAGCCTTTCATGGAAAGTCCAGTTTTACCAGTCTTGACTACCCTATGTAAGATCCTTCTAAGTCTTTTCAATGTTCAATCCTATTACATTTCATAGCTACAGCCATATTCAATCTTCTCTTCATTTCCTGCAAATTATGAAAAGGTCTCTGGAGTGAATAATTTGACTTTAATAAGGGAGCATAATAAGAAGTGAGTGATATTGACCCCAAGGCTGGTTGACTAAGGGCACCACACGAGGGGGAGGTTCTGTTGTGGAGTGTGTCTAGTATCCTCACGTCAGATCCACTAGGAATTGACTGCTTCTGGATCAGGTCCTCACTGGACCTCCGCAGAAGTGAAAGTGATACACTTGGTTTGGTTATAGTTATGTACATGGTGGTTGTTTAAGTTCATTTTCATTATACTGTAGTTGTATGAAGGATTGACATTTGTATGAATATTTTAAGTTTAATATAGAATATTTATTAGTAATGTTAGTTTGTGAGATATTGGTTATATTGCCCCATTCAATTTCCTTTTCTATTCTTTTAGACATAAATAAATTAATTACTAAGGCTTTAAAAATTCACTTATAAAATCCCGTAATTTATTTAGAATATTTAGCCTTCAATTTATTTTTTTAAAACTAAAAACTAAACTAGAAATTATATTTAGTTAATTTAGTCATATTTACTATGGCACCTCAAAGTAAAAATATGCAGCAAAAATTGTGATTAAAACATTGCTTTAAAGAGCAACAGAGTTTTGGTAGAAGAACAGTTTATCCTGGCCTGAGGTTGTAGCTTAGTAGCCGTGTGTCCGCTACCATGTGGATGGCCTGCATTCGGTCCCTAGCACTAGGAGCAAAACAAGACCAGATGGGCCAAGGTCTGTTTTCCTCCCCTCTGTGTGTAACACTGATTGGGATGTCCAGTTCTTGTTTATGGTGTAGTACTACATTTTTCTGTGTAATAAGTCTAATTTTCATGTCCATTGTGTCTGACCACAAATATCTAGGTAGCAAGTGCTGCTCAGTACAGTGAGTTGTGCAAACTTATTTTTTTAGGATCAAAGAAGAACCCAAACCACAAGCGACACAGTAAGTACATGTGTGACGAGTGCAGTAGGCTGGACTCTGTCCTCTACCGTCTCTGCTTCCTGCACCTCTGATGGTATTAGCACCCACTAATACTGGACAGGCTGCAGCTGGTGTGTCCTCTGCTTTCCGACTCTCTGCTTGTAAGAGAGCTGCCTGCAGCTTCTTACTTCATCCACATAGTCACTGGATGTAGTTTTTTGCTGCCTGCTTGTGGATTAGCTAAGTGTTCAAACTTAATTTTCCTACTTCCTGATTGCCTGGTGATAATTGGAGCTAACATTTCCATTGGCTGTAGCTTTTGTGCCTATGTGTATGTGTGTGTTTTCAAAGTTATTTTGGGTAGAAAACATTGAATCTACATTGTTATTCTTTTGGTTTTTTTCAGTCACATTATTTGCTTATTTAAACAGGTGGTTTCCCTTTAGTGGGATCACTGAACTGGTAAATAACGTTCTTCAGCCCCAGCAAAAACAACAAAATGAAAAGGAGCCCCAGACGTAAGTAAGCTGTTCTGTACAGACTAGATATCATCTATGATACACAATACACTGAAGAGTACAAATTAAAATTTTTCCCTTGGAATGATGTGCCCTCAGAGACGGAAACTGTTAGGTTAAAGTTCAGTCGTTCTGCTGTTCGTTATTCTGTGGAAATCTAAAAAGAAAACGAGGATAGCTTAGAGGCTGATGGGAAAATAGGCAGTCCCCTCACTTAATATATACGCCACATTGGCCCAGAAAAGATGTGCTTCTCTAATAGTGTCGAATAGTCTAGAGTGTCTCTAAGCAAAGCTACCAGAAGGCACTGAGCGGTATTAACTCCTATGTTTGTTGTTTGCTCAAATAGTTTTGGATAAATTGTTTTAAATGGTTAAGCAGAATTGTTTTTGTAATAATTCTGAGAACCTAAGTATGAGTAGATCATAATGCTGATAACTAAACTTATTTGACCACCAAAATGTGTTTTCGCTGAATACTTTATTAGACCATAAAACATAGTTTGGGAATATATATATTCTAACAATGACTTAACATTAAAAACAAAGATACCATTTCTTTTAGTTGATAATAGATTTTAAAACATTTTAAAGAAGGTGTTCACAGGTTATACTCTTACTAATTGCATAAGAGAAAAGTGAATAAGTCCCTTGAGTTTGCAGCCTATTGACCCAAATTTATTACAAGATCCTAACTACATGCAAGGGAGTCTATCATATCTAACCATGGATACAGGAAGAGCAGGAACCTCCAAATAATGAGGAATAGTAACCTCACTGTTACTAGTTCATACTTGGTTTTCACTTATTTCTGATGGAAATTTGCCAAATGAATAGTTATTGCAGTAAGAATAACTTAGTTCAGTACTTTTCTACAAGATGTTGTAATGGCTTGGATTGGCCAAAAGTTAAGGTTCACATTGCAATGAAAATCCAAACCTAGATATGTGTTCAGAGAGGACTTTGCTGCCCACAGTGGTTTAGGAACCCTGTCCTCCTGTGTTGGTAGAGTCTGTTCAGAGAGGACATTGCTGCCCACAGTGGTTTAGGAACCCTGTCCTGTGTTGGTAGAGCCTGTTTACCTTGTCTTTTCTTTGTTATATTCAAGAGCCATTGACTGTTTTTTTTCTCTAAAGATTATATAGTTTTGGAGGATTTTAAAGATTCTCCTGTTTCATCATGAAAGCGATTTTCTTTTTTTTTTTTTTTTTTTTTTTCGAGACAGGGTTTCCCTGTGGCTTTGGAGCCTGTCCTGGAACTAGCTCTGTAGACCAGGCTGGCCTCGAACTCACAGAGATCCGCCTGCCTCTGCCTCCCGACTGCTGGGATTAAAGGCGTGCGCCACCACCGCCCGGCATGAAAGCGATTTTCAATTGCGCTTAATACTGCTTTCATTGTGTCCCATAAATCTGGGTATGTTGTGTGGTAATTTTTATTGAATTTTAGGAAGTCTTTAATTTCTTCCTTGACCCATTGATGATTCAGGTGAGCATTGTTTAGTTTCCATGTGTTTGTGAGCTTTCTGGAATTAGTGTTGCTGTTGAATTCTAATTTTTACCCATGGTGATCTGATAAGATAAATGGGTATTTCCATTTTTTTTTTTATCTGTAGAGGTTTTTTTTTGTTGTCTAGTATGTGGTCAATTTTTGAGAAGGTTCTATGAGGTGCTGAGAAGAAGGTATATTCTTTTCTGTTTGGATGGAATATTCTATAGATGTCTGTTAAGTCCATTTGAGTCATAACATCTGTTTGTTCCCTTATTTCTCTGTTAATCTTCTATCTTACAGACCTGTCCAGTGGTGAGAGTGGAGTGTTGAAGTCTTCCACTATTAGTGTGTGGGGTTTAATGTGTAATTTAAGCTTTAGAAGCATTTCTTTTACATATGAGGTTGCCCGTATTATGGGCATAGATGTTCAGTATTGAGATTTCTTCTTGATGGATTTTTCCTGTGACTAATATAAAATGTTCTTCTTTGTCTCTTTTGATTGATTTTAGTTTGAAGTCTATTTTGTTAGATATTAGGATAGCTACATCAGTTTTTTTCTTAGGTCTGTTTGATTGGAAAATTTTTTCCCAACTCTTTACTCTGAGGTATTGTCTATCTTTGAGGTTGAGGTGTGTTTCTTGTATGCAGCAGAAGGATAGATTCTGTTTTTGTATCCAATCTGTTAGCCTGTGTATCTTTATTGGTGAGTTGAGTCCATTTATATTAAGGGATATTAATGACCAGTGATTGCTATCTTTTATTAATTTAGTTTTGGTGATGTTATTTTGTGCATTTTTCCCTTCTTTGGGATTTGCTGCTGTGAGATCATCTATTGTCAGTGTTTTTGTTGATGTAGCCAACTTCCTTGGGTTGGAGTTTTCCTTCTAGTACTTTGTGTAGTGCTGGGTTTGTGGCTAGGTATTGGTCAAATCTGTTTCTGTCATGAAATATCTTGTTTTGTCATTATATGGTGATTGAAAATTTTCTGGGTATAATAGTCTGGACTGGCAACCGTGCCCCCTTAATGTCTGCATAACACTGACCAGGATCTTCTGGCTTTCATTGTCTCCATTGAGAAGTCAGGTGTAATTCTGATAAGTCTGCCTTTACATTTTAGTTGGCCTATTTCCTTTGCAGCTCTTAATATTGTTTCTTTATTTTGTATGTTTAGTGTTTTGATTATAATGTGGCGAGGGGACTTTTTTTTTTGATCCAGTCTATTTGGTGTTCTGTAAACCTCTTGTATCTTCATAGGCATATCTTTCTTTCTTTAGGTTGGAAATGTTTTATTCTATGATTTTGTTAAATATAATTTTTGTGTCTTTGAGTTGAACTTCTCCTTCTATCCCTATTATTCTTAGGTTTTGTCTTTTCATGGTGTCCCATATTTCCTGGATATTTTGTGTTAAGCTTTTGTTATATATTTAATGTTTTCTTTGACCGATGAGTCTATTTCCTCTATTGTATCTTCAGCGCTTGAGATTCTCTCTTCTGTCTCTTGTATTCTGCTGATTATGCTTGCATTTGTGGTTCCTGATCGTTTTCTTTCTTTCTTTTTTTTTTTTTTTTGGTTTTTCGAGACAGGGTTTCTCTGTGGCTTTGGAGCCTGTCCTGGAACTAGCTCTGTAGACCAGGCTGGTCTCGAACTCACAGAGATCCGCCTGCCTCTGCCTCCCGAGTGCTGGGATTAAAGGCGTGTGCCACCACCGCCCGGCCCTGATCATTTTCTTATGATTTATGTTTTTATAATTCCCTCTGCTTTTATTTTCTTTATTGTCTCTATTTCAAATATTGAATAGTTTCTTTCACCTGTTTGATTGCTTTTTCTTGGTTTTCTTTAGGGTATTTGTTGATTTCTTCCAATTTTTTGTTTGTCTTTTCCTTTATTTCTTTGAGAGAATTTTTCATTTCCTTTTTAAGGGCCTTAAACATTCTTCTAAAGTAATTTTTAGGTAATTTTCTACTGCTTCATCTGTATTTGGTTGTTCAAGTCTTGCTGTTGTATGGTTTCTAGATTTTACTGGTGTCGTGTTGCTCTTTGTGGTATGGCGTGTTCTTACTTTGTCTACCCATCTTTTTCTCTGATTAGTGTAGTTGGGGCTGTCTGTGACTCTGGTGATCAATCTTCCAGGTGCCAGTGGCTCCAAGGCCCAGATGGTTGCTCCTAGTGGTGCAGTCAGGGCCACCGTTTCAGTTACCCTCTTGGTCATTTCCTGTTCCTGGAGGTCACTAGGTACTTGCAAGGTTCTTTTTGCAATGCCAGGGGTTGTTCGGGGATGCTCCCAGGGAGATTGCTTGCTTGGGCCTCTTTCTCCTGAGGTTGCTGCCTTGGGCCTGCTCTGGTAGCGGTCCTGCTTCAGGCCTACTCCCTCAGAGGTTTCAGATTTGTGCTGGGACCTGCAGATCTCTGGTTCTGTCCTACTCTTGGCAGTCCCAGACCCATGCTGAGATAGGGTTTATTTGTGTAACAACCCTGGCTGTCCTGGAACTCACTTTGTACACCAGGCTGATCTTGAACTCACGGAGATCCACTTGCCTCTGCCTAGCAGACATCATAAGAGGACTGACCTAGGAAATTACTTGTTTTTGTATTCTCTCATATATTTCATCTTAACCTCAGTTTCCCCTCCTTTCTAAGCCCCCTCCCTCATCTACTCCTCCTTCTTTTCCCTTCAGGAAAGGAAGGGAATCAACTAAACATGGCATATGAAATTACACTAAGACTAGGCATCCTCTAACCTTGTATTAAGACTGGATGACCCAACCTACTAGGAGGAAAAAGTTCTCAAAAGCAGGCAAAAGAGTCAGAAACAGCCCCTGCTCCCACTTTTATGAGTTCCACAAGAAAATCAAGCTATACAACCATAACATATATGCAGAGGGAGTAGGTCAGACCTATGGAGGCTCCTTGGTTGTCAGTTCAGTCTCTGTGAGTCCCTGTGAGCCCAAGTTCATTTATTCTTTGGTTTTTCTTGTGGTGTCCTTGATCCCTTGGGCTCCTACAATCCTTCTTTGCTCTCTTCTGCAGGATTCACTGAGCTCCACCTAATGTTTGGCTGTGAGTCTCTACATTGGTTTCTATTAGTTGCTAGATGAAGCCTCTCTGGCAATTATTCTAGGCTCCTGGGGAGGATAGCAGAATATCATTAGGAATCATTCCACTGACTTTTTCCTTTCCCTGGTAGGGTCTGGTCCTGCAGGCAGTGTCAGGGGTGGCTTCCCTCTCATGGCATGAGTCTCAAGCTTGACCAGTCATTGGCTGGCTACTCTCACAATTTTTATGCCACCTTTACCCCAGCACATCTTGTAGGAAGGACAAATTATAGGTTGATGGTTTTGCGCCTGGGTTTAGGTCCCAATCCCTCCATTGGGAAGTCTTTCCTGGTTATTGGAGATGGCTGGTTCAGGCTATGTATCTCCCAATACTAGGAATTTTAACTAGAGTCTTAGCATGTGGATTCCTGGGAGTTCCCATTACACCAGCTCTTACCAGAGATGCCCCCCAATTCCAGTTGTCTCTCCCAGTACTCTCCCTCCTCCACTCCTCCACCCCCACCCAATCCCTACTGATCCTGGGAATCTCTTCAGTTTGGTTCTGTTTTGCTCCATATGGCCCAGGTCTTGAGACTCAGTGGTTGAGGGGTGCTGAAAGAGGGGGAGGACTGTGATGGGGAAACTAGTTCTGGGAATTCCTGCCGGAAATTCCCAGTGCCACTCTGGGCTTCCACTCCAGTGCCTTCCAGATGGTGTGATGCCGTGCAGAAGGTGCATGGTAGGTGCTGGCGGGGAAGGGATGACTCCGGGGCTCTTTTAAAGAGAGGTTGGCGTTGGGCGTCATGCAGTTGCTGTCTTGGGCCCAGTCTCAACATTAAAAAAAAAAATCACTTAAAAAAATTGTATTGTTAGCTTAAAATCAGTGGAATATCTGATTCATTGGAGATCATTTTGTAAAATATTTTCACAGTGACTTACTGATTTCTCTAATGTGATATTAAAAATGAGAGTAGATATATACTAATCTAGGAAATGACCCTGTGAATAGAATTAAAGATATTCTCTTCTAAGTTGCCTTTGTAGATTCTGCCTTTCTGTATTTTTGTTGTTTCCTTATGTGTGAGTTACTCAAAATGCAGTCTCTCAATCTCCTAGCTTCCCATCTGCTTTTAATACTTTGCATGCGAAAAACCCCAAATTAGAATTAATTTCTCAGTTGATGCCTACCATACTTACCTTCCCAGGACAGGATGTTTACAAACTAAAGAATGTCCCTTTTTGTGCTAATACTGTTCACAATTAATCCCTGCTTTCTAGAACCAGCTTTTCTTACATCTGTTTCAATTGACTTTTAGCTTGTTTACATGACTGCCCAATATCAATACATCCGTGTGTCTTATTTTACTGTCGACAAGAACTAGGTTATGTTTTGTTACATGTTTTGCTCCACCTAACAAAGATGTTACATGCACTTAACATTAATTCAAACATTCAGAATTTATTTATTTATTTATTTGGTTTATTCGAGACAGGGTTTCTCTGTAGCTTTGGATCCTGTCCTGGAATTAGCTCTTGTAGACCAGGCTGGCCTCTAACTCACAGAGATCCACCTGCCTCTGCCTCCCAAGTGCTGGGATTAAAGGCGTCCACCACCACCACCTTGCCTCAGTCAGTGTTTATTGACAAGCTGATTATATATTGTTAGTTACTGGGATAAAATTGAGAGCAAAATTAAAATCCTTATGGATTCATTACACAGGTAGGGGTAATGAGAACGTCATGGAATGAACCAAAATTGCAGTTTTGATAAATGCAATATGTTATGCTGCTTTGGAAAGATCTAATGGAGAGACTGACCTAGTCATTGCAGCTATGACGTGTGTTCCTAAGGAAGGAATATGGAAGTGCCATAAAAACACTGGAAGTGGGTGTAGAAGGGACATGTCATGGCTTTATTAGTTTTGTGGAATTGTTGGGAAACATTCTTTTACACTTCATCCCCACCCATAACTACATATAGAACATGGAAATAGTTTGGTTGTTCTATAGTTCCTTTGGACAACTGAAGTCTATAGATGCTGTCTTAAAGGAACCAAAATGAACGAGGAATATTTTAAACTGAAATAGAGGTTACTCCATGGCCTTCTTGGTACTTGTTTATAAATTAAACCACAAAATTTGAGATATTAGTGGTAAAACCGTTGTTTTTTTATTTTTACTTTTGAGGAGTAGCAATAATAGGAGCACTATATGAGTAGGAAGACTCAATATTCTAACGATGCCACTTATCCTAAAACTAACCTAGAAATATAATGCAGTATCAGTCTCCCGATGATTTTTAAGAAAGTAGATAAAAACCTCGCAGTGTTTTATGGGAGTGAAATGTCTTACCAGTAGTAAAATCTTCTCAACAAAGAAAGAGACCGGATTATTTTTAACCAGATTTTTAAAAAAAAGTCAAAAAACTGGATGTCTTCTGTTGCTATAGGAGTGTTGGGGCTGCGTCCTTGGCACCCGGCTGCCCGCATGGCTAGCTTTATGCCCCGAAATAATTACACGGAAACTGTATTTTAAACACTGCCTGGCCCATTAGTTCTAGCCTCTTATTGGCTAGGTCTTACATAATGATCTAACCCATTTCTAATAATCTGTGTATCCCACGAGGTGGCTTACCAGGGAAGATCTTAACCTGTGGCTGTGTCGGGTGGGAGAATCATGGCGACTGCCTGACTTAGCTTCTTTCTCCCAGCATTCTGTTCTGTTTACTCCACCCACCTAAGGGTTGGCCTATCAAATGGGCCTAGGCAGTTTCTTTATTAATTAACCAATGAAAGCAACAGATTAGAAAGAAATCACTCCCACATCATTTCCCCCTTTCTGTTTAAACAAAAAGAAGGCTTTCATTTTAATATAGTAAAATTACATATAGCAAAACAGTTATCAAGCAAGAATTACAGTTACAATATTTATATCTATTTTATCTTTTTTCATAACTAAGGAAAACTGTAACTATCCATTCTTCAACTCCATCAAAGACTCCAGAAGGATATAATATTACCTAAGCAAATAAGAAATCCAAACTCTAGAAACGACAGAGACATCTCGCTGCCTGGACAGTCACCCAAAGTTCCTCTGTATTGTTGGGCCATTCATCTCCAGCCTACAGGCCCATAGTATCCAGCAGACATTTCCACGAAGCAGGAAATTCCAAAGACAGTTCAGTCACTATCTGCTGTGTCCTGCAGAATTTCTTGCAGACTCTTTCATGAATCAGGAACCCCGAAAGACCATCTCACCTTTAGGCAAGTTCAGCAGTCCTCTTTCTGCGGGTTCTTTGTGTCCAGTTTATGCATCAGTCCAGGCAAGAGGAGTTTCTTGCCCAAATGGCTATCAATTATGTTGCTTTCATTGGTTAATTAATAAAGAAACTGTCTTCAGTTGTTTTCCTACGTCTGTGGCACGGTACCATGACTAAGGTGGCTCCTAAAGAAGGTGTTTAATTGGGTGCTTAGAGGGTTAGAATCTGGCCAGGTGAAGGCATGGTGGCAGCATCAACTGAGACCTCGCATCCTGAGCTGCAAGCAAGGGGCAGAGGATGCACTGAAGAGGGCACTGTGGAAGCTGTAAATCCCACCCCTTGATGCAGCTCTTCCCACAAAGTCTCACCTCCTAATCCTGACTAAGCATCTCAGCATCTGGGAACCAAATAGTCAAACATGAGCCTGTGGGGGAACCACCCAAAGTACTGTATATCTGGGATATATGGATTTTTCCCCTCTTCAAGTTGTCTCTATAATACAGAGTAGGTGTTCCAATTTGAGTCTTTATAAGTTGATCTAGCAAGGAACTCTGAGTTTTTATTTTGAACTACAATATATTATGTGAAGAAAAGTGTTATTTTTTTATTGTTTCTATACCACAGTACTAGACAGAAACAACCCAAGGAAGGAAGTGTTTATTTTGGTTCCTGGTTTCAGAAGGATTAGTCCTTGTTTGCTTGGCTGGATCCACCTTGGGCAGGCATGGCAGTGAGGGGACACTGCAGTGGTTACACACCTCATGCAGGCAGATGGCTTGGTGTGGGGCTTGCGGGACAAGGACAGAGAGGAGGGAAGGAGGATGGGGTCAAAAAGAGGATACCCTGAATCCAGTGGTTCTCCACCTTCCTAATGCTGTGATGCTTTAATATAGTTCCTCATGTGTGGTCACCCCAACCATAACATTATTTTGTTGTTACTTCATAACAACTGTTATGAATTGTAATGTAAATATCTGATACCCGATCCCTAAAGGTGTCAGACGCACAGGTTGAGAACCACTGCTTTAGGATCTACTCCTAATGGCCAACATCCTTCAGCTAGGTCCTACCTTCCAACAATTTGATAACCTCCACAAATTTCCTCAGCTAAGAACAAAGCATGCAGTGCAAGCTCCTTCTGGGGCAATTCTTCATATCTCAACCATAGCAAAAATACATCTAAAACCTACCTCAAAATAATTCAATCAATAATGCATATTTATACTATAGAGATTATATGATGAGGAGAAGGGAGAAAATAATTTAATGCCAGTCTAGAAGTACGGCAAGGTTGACTTCACAATCGAAAGTGAAGTTTTAAAGAGCAAGCTTACCACAGATGCCTTTTAATGTAGTGGTGTGAATTATTGGTTTGTAGAGAGCCTGAAAAACCAGTAAAACTCAGAGGCTGGGGACAAGATTTTCAGGAATAGCCGTAAACACGAATTTATTGACTCTGTTAATTTACAGAGACTAACATTTCCTTTAGGAAATACTGAATTTGATGAGTTCTCTGGTCATGAATATTGATATAGAACATATGTGAGCCTTGAATTAGAAAGCTTTTATGAAACAGTAGAAATATCAACACTTCAAAATTCATGCAGTACTTTAAATAGAATGTCATATCCTTTACAGTATATTTGTTCCAGGAATTTGCTAAACACGGGTTGTGCATGAAGTTTTAGTGGAATACATGCAAGCTCATTTTTTACACATTGTTCATAGTTACCGTCATGCCTCAGCAACGACTTGTTCTGACAATGAACGTGTGGCCACGGTGCCCAAAATATTATGCAGCCCTCAGCAGGGTGTGGTGACCTCTTATCTGCCTTTCTAGAAATTGTGTATTGGAATTTACCTATTTAAGACCTGTTGGACCTTTCATTGCCTTGCAAGTTTGGTTTTGACAGTATTGTCCTGGAGTAGCAGTGAAATACAGTGCAGTGGCCATCATGTAAGTATGGAGCTTAATATATGACAGGCTGATCGCACAAATTAGTGGAAGAGAGATTAACTACTTAATAAATGATGATGGCGAAACAGAATATATAAATAACATTGAGATTAAATCTCCATATCACATCACATATAAAAATAAACTGCAGATCGATTAAAAGCTTAGCTGTGAGAGGTAAAATTATAAGACTATTTAGGAGGGACTGGGGGAGTTTTTTATAACGCAGACATACATATTTTATATGCACATACATTTATATGTGTGCACACACATGCCCCCACACACATACATGCACATACATGCCTAACACACACACACACACACACACACACAAACACACACACACACACACACACAGAGCCAGCAGTTAAATCACAATGATGAAGGAAGAAATTGATATATTGACTACTTCAAAGTAAGCAATTAGCCCTAAGACTTGGAGAAGATTTTGCTGTTTAAATTTATGTAAGTTATCTCTGATACTCCTTCAAACCAAGAAGAAAACCATAGAAAACCAAATCCATAGTATTTGGTAAAAGCTATGAATAAGCAGTTGAAATGAGTGGCAGTGCATTTGAATGAGCTTCATCAGAAACAGAAAATGTGATGGTCTTTGGGCCTCGTTGATTAGACTTTGATGTTCTCAGTGCTGTGGTTCAGGTCTGATTTCAGGTTGGGGATTCTTTCTTCTCTTAGGCAAGATAGTGCACAGCTCAGTCTTCCCACTTGGTAGTCTGTGCAGGAAGATCTTGAGTGCTAGGCCAGCCTGGGTTACCCAGATGATGGGGCAGATAGGTAGCTAGATAGATGACACAGATATAGAGGACTAGAGAGAGAAACATGACTCAAAGGTAGAGAGAACATGTAATGATTCATCACGATGCGTGTAAAGGATTAAAAAAGGCAGGATAGCTTTAGAAGGAGACAAAGGAAATAATGTCAAACCCGGGGTTAGAAGTGTGGACTTCTCCCTTGTACAGTCATATGTCACTTCACAGTGGGGTTCTGTTATGAGAAATGTGTGAGCAGATGACTTCATCACTCTACAGATATCATTGCAGTAAATTATACAAACTTACACAGCTTATCTGCTGTGTACCTAGGCTGGATCACAAGTTGGTGGAGCTCCTGTTATGTGCAGCTCCCGCTGACTGAAGCACCAGCATTTGACATGTGGCTGTACATTCAATACTTTGTAGGTCATTATAAGAGTTCTTTATAGCACTGGACGATGAGTTAACAGTGAACATACTCTTTAATTTTCACATCTTTGTCAATTTTCTAGAATCTTTTATATTCTTTTGTGTTTCATATCTTATAACCGAAACAAACATTTTGGTGTGGTTTCAGTTTTCTTACATTTGCTGAAACTTTTTGTAGCTTGCCCTGTGGCTTATCCTGGAGTGTTGTGTGTGCGTGCTCTTGAGATGAATGTGTCTTCTGCTATCTTGAGATGAATGTGTCTTCTACTCTCTTGAGATGAATGTGTCTTCTGCTATTTTGGGATAGAAAAAATATTTATTTTTGTCCCCTCAGATTTAAAGTGCATTTCAAGACTTTTATTTCCATATTGATTTTCTGTTTATATGCTCTAAAAATTGTGGACAATGAGCCAATGGAGCCCATCTGTTTTTTTACTTTTTCATTAGTAATTTCCTAACATTGACCGTATGTATTTTGTTGTTTCAGCGCTGGGCATATACATATTTGGAATTCATATATGTTGTTGATGAATTTATTATAACAGAAGAACTTTCTTTGAATCTCTTTACAGTTTTTGGTATAGTAGTTTGTTTTATCTGGTATAAGGTAACCATCAGTCTCCGTGTCCTTAGTGGTAATGAGTCTTACAGGCAGCCTGAAGTTGAGTTTGGTCTTTTTCTTGTAGGGCAATCTTTCATTTTTTTTGGTAAGAGGCTTTTATCTATTATATGCAGGATACCCAGTGGTAGATAAGGAGTGGTAATTGTGACTTAATTTTATTCTAGTCGTTTTGTGGATTTTTCCCTTTAACTTTGAAATCGTCATACACAGGAGCATGTCTCCTTATGACATTTCATCCTTGCTTAGTTTTATCTAGTTGCCTTCGGAGTTTTATTTTTTTCTCCCAGCCCTCCCCTCCCCCCCGCCATTTTTATCTTTGGTTCTGGCAATTTAATGAGAGAGAGAGAGAGAGAGAGAGAGAGAGAGAGAGAGAGAGAGGGAGGGAGGGAGGGAGGGAGGGAGGGAGGGAGGAGTGGGGTGGATGAATGAATGAGAATTTGGTGTTTATTTTATAAGGGCTTCTCTTAGGTGTTTCTTCTCTTAGTGTCTTTTTATTACTACTTTTGTAAAATTTCTTATCCTTATCTCTTTCATTGTTTATTTCTGGGGCTTTTTATTTCACCTGTTACATTAACTGTAAAGTCTTAGTTCTTTCTCTCTCTTCTCTTGCCCTCTGTCAGTTTCCTTTTGTATAGTTTTTATCAATTCTTTTTCTAGCTTACTGTAGAGTCTTCTCATGAAGGACTTCTTCATCTTCTATAGCATAGCTTTTATTCTAGAATTTTGATCTGGTTCATCATTACTATTTTCTGTTCTAATTCCCCATTTGTTCACGGATGATGTCCACCTTTTCTATGTACTTCTTATTTTAATAATTTTTAAACATTTTAGTTAAAATATGATTATATCATTCCTTCTCTCTCCATCCCACTTGTCCTATGCTCTATCCTTACTCCCTTCCAAATGTAACTATTCCCAAGTCATGTTTCTTATGGCAGAGTATTGACTTGCTGTTTCTGTCTCTTTGCGCTGTATCTTTGAGTTGTATTCACACCTTGATGTGGAACACCCTTCCCATCAGACTGTTGGTGTTGAGAATTGAAACATTGAGGAAACCAAGAATTCTACTAAGTTTGGATTTTGATGTCACCATCATTGTCCTTAGTGCAACATAGTCATAAATCTCTTCAGAGGATGTGAGCTGCTTCTGCACTCTCTTATAATGGATGCTGGGGCACTAGAAGCTGCTATCCTCACCCCCCCCCATGGGAGGGCTACACTTATCTCTCCCATGAACTTGAGT
Source organism: Microtus ochrogaster (assembly GCF_000317375.1). Classification (NCBI taxonomy): domain Eukaryota; kingdom Metazoa; phylum Chordata; class Mammalia; order Rodentia; family Cricetidae; genus Microtus; species Microtus ochrogaster. Next base: position 5,256,820 of record NW_004949117.1, on the reverse strand, counting down.
CTTTGGAAGTAGTCAACTTCTGGTGCTTTATTACTTGGTGATTGCTTCCTAGGGATTGGGTGTTCTCTGTGATGTTTTCCCAGTTTTGACAGGCCCCAATCACCTGGACCTTGAGAATGGGTCACCTTTTGAGCTCTTGGTCTCTCCTAGCCATGGAAAATAGTCTGCCTTGATCTCCAGCTCTGTATCCAGCTTTGGAGAGGAGCTTCCTCCCATATCCTAGTGATAAAAGGTGATTTGTTCGTGTTGTTGTAGGATCTAGTCCCTAAGGTATTTTTTTCTGCAGTGTGGATAAAAGGGTTTTCTTCAATCTTGTCTGTAGCTATAATGGCTCTTTGCCTTCATCTTAAGTGACAAAGCTCACTTTTTCTCCCTATGGTTTAAATAAAGCTTGTACTATTTTAGCAAAATCAGGAAGTCATGTCTGTACCTCAGCCCCAATTTAACTTAATGTCTGCACGTAGGCTCTCCCTCAAAAGCAGAGATTTATTTGTCCTGGTGGTGTTTTCTAGTCTTCCAGAGCCCTTGTGGAGGGAGGGGTGTGAGAAGAACCTGTGATTATCAACCTTTCTTGAGCTTGGATTTTTAGTGGCTTGCAGCTATCATGTTAGATGAGTCTTGCCATTGCACAACTTATTAAAACTTTGACTGATCTCTGTCTGGAGATGTAGCTTCGTAGATGGAGTGTTCACCTAGAATGTGTGAAGCCTTACACAGCCATATAGAATGCATGTGGTTGTGTGTGCCTGTAATCCCAGCACTGAAGACTTGAAGCTGGAGGATCAGAAGTCCAGGTCATCTTTGGATACAAAGCAAGTTTGATGCCATCCTTGGATATATGAGATGCTATCTCAAAAACAAACACACAAACAACCCCTAAATACTAAAGATTTTCCTTTACCTATCAATATGGTTCTACTTCCTTTTCTGATGATATTGCCAGAGATGGAACAATTAGACTTGGTGTTCTTTGGAATTTAGATTGTTTGCCTGATAACTTCCCTTCTGATGGGCTCAAAATAAATTGTGGTTTTGTAGATTGTCATCCTTAGGATTGGAGAGATATCACTTTTAGTTTTCTGAATCTTTTTAAAAATTGGTTTTTGTTTTTCTGGGACAGGGTTTCTGTGTATAATAGCCCTGGCTGTCCTGGAGCTCACTCTGTAGACCAGGCTGGCTTCAAACGCACTGAGATCCACCTGCCTCTGCCTCCTGAGGGCTGGGACTCCATGGCTGTGCCACCATGCCAGCACTCCTGGCAGTTTTCTAAATTTTAAATTAATTATAGTTATTAAAAATTACAATTGTAATTATAAATACAATAGAAACATTTGTAGTGACAGTAAATGATACAACTTTCCTTTTTCTTAGCCTACTTTTCTTTTTAATTCATTTTATTTTTATTTAGCTATGTGTGTGGGTATGAACAAGTGTGTGTATCTCCACAGAGGTCAGAAGGGGCATCAGAACTGTTGGGACTGGAGTTACAGGCCATGGTGAACCACCCAGTGTGGGACCTGGGGAACCAGCTGTGGTTCTGAGAGTCGCCAGGGCCCTTAGCGTCCGAGACAGCCCTGTAGGCCCCGGTGTTTTCATCCTGCGGAGCCTGGCTTTACTTTACTTGCACAGCTCCATTTGTTAGACTGAGAATACATGGAGGTATTTTCTCTTTACAGCTGAGTTGTCTTCAGACTGAGTCTAGTTCCCTCCAGTTGAGACCATGTCTCCTCTTTTAAGATGCTAGGTTATGACTTCTTTGTGGAGGTAAAATTGTCTCTCGTACTCCTGAAGCTAAACTGATGAAAAATAATAGTAGGTAGAAGTGTGGTTTAATATTCAAGGAAATGGTCCACAAATGTAATTTAATAATTAATATGTATATCAAAGATAGAACTAATTTCATGATTTTTATGATGTAATATGCCATTAAGCAAGATATTATTCTATAATTTATAAAATTAAATTTTATACTCTTTTAATCTCATCCTGCATATTTTGGTTACAAAATTATGATTCTCTGATCATCAGAAAACTATTTTTTAAAATCCTTTTTTTTTCTGCAGAAAACTGCATCAACAATTTGAAATGTATAAGGAACAAGTAAAGAAGATGGGAGAAGAAGCTCAACAGCAGCAAGAACAGAAGGGTGATGCCCCAACCTGCGGTATCTGCCAGAAAACAAAATTCGCGGATGGATGCGGCCATAACTGTTCTTATTGCCAAACGAAGTTCTGCGCTCGTTGTGGAGGTCGAGTGTCATTACGCTCAAACAAGGTACGGAGCTGAAATACGATCGTTTCCCAATAGTTGAGCTTACCGTGAATACAGTGGAACGATACCTGAAATCACTTATCAGATTGATCAAAGAACACATAGTTTACTGAATGAGAAAGGTATTGTTGGCTGTTCTGTGGCCCTGAGCCACAGACCTTTGATTTCCTCACAATGAAGACATTTACTGTTGCAGGGGGCTGCTTGTTCGTTTCCGGCTGCCCAGACTTCTGAAATAATCACACCAAAACTGTATTAATTAAACCACTGCCTGGCCCATTAGCTCTAGCTTCTTTATTGGCTAACTCTTACATATTAATTTAACCCATTTCTATTAATCTGTGTATCACCACATGGCTGTGGTTTACTGGTTTAAGTTCCGTCTGACTCTTGCGGGGTTACATGGCTTCTCTATCACTCAACGAGTTTTTCTTCCAGCATTCAGTTCAGTTTCCCCCACCTTGCTCTGTTCTACCCTATCAGGCCAAGTCAGTTTTTTATTCATTAACCAAAAAAAAAAAAAAAAAAAAGCCACACATGGAGAGAAAGATCTCCCACACCAATTTATAGATTAATTGATCTGCCCCTTGTTATGGATAGTGGAAACTCTGTTCCACAGCGACTAAGATAGATTCTTATAGAACTCTGTGTAAATTTTTCTTTTTTTTTTTTTTTTTTTTTTTTTTTTTTTTTTTTTGGTTTTTTGAGACAGGGTTTCTCTGTGGCTTTGGAGCCTGTCCTGGAACTAGCTCTGTAGACCAGGCTGGTCTCGAACTCACAGAGATCCGCCTGCCTCTGCCTCCCGAGTGCTGGGATTAAAGGCGTGCGCCACCACCGCCCGGCTTGTAAATTTTTCTATCGCCCTGACACTTGCACAGACTTTGTAGATTATTTTTTATCTTAGTCATTTGAAACAGGGCTGGTCCAGCTCTGAGATTCTTTTCTTCATTTCATAACTTTGTAAGCTATACTATCCTTTCTTTTGGTATTGAGGAAATAACATTAAGCTATGGAATTTAAATATCTAGTCTTTCATATTTCTTCTAGGCTCTATCTCTGCTTTATCCTCTTCAGTGAATATACTACTCAAAGAGGACTTTGTCAATTAGCAAGGCCGGTATTGCAGATGCTCTTCTTACTAAGTTCTTTTGAATTTCTTTCCTTATTAATATCCTATCACCAAACTAATTACTTAGATGGTTCTTACATACAGAGTTAATCTGTATGTGCATTATTTGAGAATAATTGTGGGAATTAGTTCTCCTGTGTGATTCATGTTTTTATTTTCTTATTGTTTGTTTCTCTCAATGTTTTGTTTGCCCAGAACTAATCCTCTATTTCTTCTAATGTTTCTTCTTGATTTATCATGTTTTGTGCATACATGTATGTGTGTGCATGTACACGAATGTGTATGTATGTGGATGTATGTATGCATGCATGTATATTCATATATGTATACATGTATGAATGTATGTGTGTGATTTATCTCTACATGAATTATGGTATAACTTTAAGTAAAAACGATACAAGCAGAAATCCTTAGTCTTCAAAGGAATATATTCAGTTTTTCAGTATTAAGTATAATTTTTTCACAGATGCCATCAATTACAAATTTGCTAAGAATTCTTTCCTTTAAGATCTTGAATAGTTTCCCAATGCCTTTTGCCATCCACTGAGATTAATTTTTGTTTTTCCTTTCTTTAAGGTGGTGAGGTATTGACTGATTTTTGAATATTAAACCAACTCTGTTTTCTTCAAATAAAATCCATTTAGTCATTCATGATAGATAATTCATTTCATATATAAATGAATTTGATTTGCAAGTGTCTTTTTTGATTTTGGAATTAACATCACACTGGCCTAATGAAAAAGATTATATAAAGTATTTTACTTTCTTCAATGTCACAGAAGAGTTTGTATAAAACTGGTATATGTCTGATCTACATGCAGAACAATTGAGTTACTCCATGACAGACGTTCTTTTTTAGTTATTAAATATATTTGTTAGATCTTATTTGTGAAGTTATCTGGGCATGCATTTTTATTCACTGGGAAGGTTTTAAAGTATACTTTCAATTTTTTATTTGACTCAGAGTTCTTTTTTGTATGTGTGAATATATTTTCATAATTATATCTTAAGGAATTTCTTTAGTTTCACATAAATTATTAAATTTATGGATTTAAACATATTCATAATATTCCATTATTTTTAATATGCATGTAGTCAGTGGTGATGCTGCATCATTCCTTATTTTGGTAGAGTCTTTCTTTTTTGTTGAATTTGGCTATATATTTGATAATTTTGTTGATCTAAAAATCAACTTGATTTATTGAATTTTCTCTATTTCTAAATTATGCTCTGATCCTTATTATTTCTTCTACTTCCTTTGGTTGAATTTTATAGTTTCATAAAGGGAAAATGAAGTTTTAATATCTTTTATTCTCTGATATAAGGATCACATGCTCCTAATTTCTTTCAAGTACTGTTTTAGTTGCTTCCCTCAAATTCCAATTTAATTTTTTTCATTTTTCCTTAAATTGAGAATACTTACAAAATGTTCCCACACCCTCTCCATCTTCTGCTTTGATTCTGTCCCCAGGCCTTTCCTTAGCTTCTGTTTAGTGCCCTGCTCTGTGGACATCTGAGCAGTGGTAGGCGAAGTTTATACAGAGCTTATCTTATCGTCCATGCTTCACTACCATTGACCTTTGTGGCCTCATCTTAATTACCTTAAAAACATTTAACATTGATTATTTGAGGTTTTATCCGTGCAGATATGTATTTTGATCATATTTACCCCTTCCCCCTCTATCCACTTCCCTTCCCGTTAGCCTCTCCCTTTTCTTCTCTCCCATTCTTTCAAATATTTCACTGAGGCCAAATAGTGTTGCTCATGTGCGCATGGGCGTGCGGCCCCCTGTGGACCATGGTACAGTACAAGGGGATGTATTCTGAAAAAGAGACTTTCCTCCCCTAACAGCCATCAGCTATCCGTTGCTCCTCAGCGAGAGGTAGGAGCTTCTGGGTTCTTCCCTACTTGGTGCTGTAGTGTTCACTGGGCTGATCTTGTCCACAGCTGCTCTGAGTCCCGAGTGTCGTGTCATGCCCAGAAGATACCGTTCACTCCATTGGCTCTTACACTCTTAGCGCCTCCATTTCCCCAGAGTTGTCCGGGGAGAGGGTGTGTGAGAGTGGTTGCACCACTGTTTTCTGAGCATTGGTGAGAGTGTGTTCTAACTGCTGTTCACTGCACAAAATCTGCTAGCAGGTGTCTGAAAAGACATTCTTCTCTTCAGATATGGAGGAACATTGTTTAATCTGAGCTACTGGTAAGGCCAAGGCAGGGTGATGTTTACATTTGAGAGTAGTTTGGGTTACAGAAGATCCCATCTCAGTTAACGTAAAACAGGACTGAAAACACAGTCCAATGATAGAACAGGTGCCTGGCATGCTGATTTCTAATCTGAGAACAGCAAACCAAGTAACACCATGTTTTACTGCCTTTTGTTCAGACAGGAGGAGAAATCTGATCGGTGTTGCTCAATGTAGACCAGAAACAAGTATCTTGTGATATCTCATCATAGTTTAATTGCTTGCTAATACTCATCGCAGTTTCTACTGTATGGTACCTTTTCACTGAATAGAAATCTTAAGTACAGTAAAATGTTGGAATACTCCTTGAAAATGCATTATATCGTGAGCAACTTTTAATCTCTCTGTATTCTAGCTTAGCTGCATGAATGGGTTTGTTGAAGAAGGAAGGGCCAGACACAGGGTACTTCACACCCTCGTCCCCGCAATCTTGATTTCTATCCAGACACAGGGCACTTCACACCCTCGTCTGGCAATCTTGATTTCTATCCAGACACAGGGTACTTCACACCATCGTCCCCCCC
>NW_004949117.1:5240850-5250472 GCF_000317375.1 Microtus ochrogaster | reverse complement strand
CAATCTTGATTTCTATCCAGACACAGGGTACTTCACACCATCGTCCCCCCCCCATCTTGATTTCTATCCGGGGACACAGCCAGGAAAGTAAAATACATTAAAAAGCAGTTTAGATTTTAGTTCAGGGAAGACAGCTCTGGATTTCTTTATTAGTATTTCTAAGTTTTCTTTCAAGTGAGGAGCTGAATATGAACATCTTAATTTATATCAGAAGATATTCATTTGAATGGAATGGGGGAAAGCCATCCAAGTTTTGAGATAAAGATTACAAGGTTCAACTTATGTTTTCAAATTTGGTCTTGTAAATGCCCAGCTGCCTCCTGCTGTAGAAGACTTTGCTTGCAACAGTGGCTCAATGCACTTCTTTGACTTACCCTAGCTCCAAAGAATTAAGGTCAGTGATATATTATTATCAGACTGTCCTTTTAGAGAATACAAATATTTTAGATATCAATAGCTAGTCATAAAGCTATTAAAATTCTTTCTGTAATCTTCCAAGAGAACACAAGGAAATAACTGTTTTAATTTTGAGACTCTTTCATGTGGAACCATCCTTAGCAATTAATTATGTCTCTGAAGTACACTGAGGACAGGGAAAGAACAAAGGGTGCCAGTCATGTGGAAATGCCAGTACAAGATAGACGACAACACACTGCTGTTTATTCTCCTCTTTTTTAGACGTTACTTACTTAAGTAAAAATTGCATATGATTTTAATCAAATGAAAAAATAAGGAAACATTATTTTGTAACACTTAAATTGTGAAAAACACTGAATTGGAAAGACGTTAAGCATAACTTATAATAAGGATTGTTTTTTTAAAACTTTACTTTTTTTGTTTTTTTGATTGTTCAAAACAGTGTCTCTGTGTGGCCCTGGCTGTCCTGGAACTCGTTCTGTAGACCAGGCTGGCCTTGAACTCAGAGACCTACCTGCCTCTGCCTCCTGAGTGCTGGGGTTAAAGGTGTACGTCATCATGCCCAGCAATAAGGATTATTTTAAACTTCAAAATATGATAACTTGAATTTGTTTCTTTTGTCTTTTGGTAGGAAAAATTGATTTCCATATGTTTAATTAATTTTCATCTGCTTGATTAATCTAACTTAGAATTTTCAGAATTACACTGTTTAGCTTAAATAGAGTACTTCAAATGGGGCGTTTCATTTTATAGTAACTTTTTATAATCTGTAAAATAAAGGAATTAATCTAAATGACCTCTAAGGTTTCTTCTGGGATTAATATCTTATACCATCAATTTACTCACACAGTTCTTGAAATAGCTGATGAATGTACTTCTACTAAATGAAGCAAAAGCTTTATTTCTACTGCTTAAATAATTTAAAAACTAATAAAGAAGCTTCATTAATTCTTGTTATTCTGTATATAGTGACTTAAACTTTGTTTTTGATCATTCTCCCATATATTATAATGTGAAGGTGATCAAGACAGTGCTGTTTTAGAAAGATGGTTATTAGAAATTTGAGGAATGGGTGAAGCAAATTTATAAAATTATATAAACATAATCTTTGGCAGATTCGAATACCCATCCATGGTTTATAGAATTAAATTTTGGAAGGAATTTTGGACAGTCATTTAATTAAAAAACAAGTAGGGTTGTACTTGAAAGCTGGGTTCGGCTGCTGGTTTGATGGGGGTGTTTTGCCTCCCAGAGTGCACAGTGGGCTTTTCCTTTTCCTGAATGGACTAAGTATGGAGGAGTACCAAGACTGTATAAACACACATTTAATCACATCAGTTTAGAACGCATCCGAGAATGTGTTCTGAACGCCTAAACTTTAATGTCAACCTGAACGTGTGTGACAGGCACAGTCTTAGAGGTTATTTTGGAGCAGGGAAAATCTGCTGGATGCAGGACAAGTTGTGGTCATGTCTGCATCTGAAAGCTGCATCTGCTTCCTGCTCGCTCTCAGACTCCTCATCAGTAGCTAAGAGGAGCTGCTTAGGAGTATCTAAGGTGAACCTCAAGGTAGGAAATACTATTTACAATATATATGGAAGAATAAAGACATCTACAGTACATTCTAGTCATAATGCAGATTATATAAAGTTTAAAATACTCTCAGTAAAATAATTCCATTTCAAATATTAGCCCCAAACAAATGAACAACCAAATCTTATTTTAAAGATATTAACAATACTTATTTTTAACTCTTTTTAAGTTAAAAGAATTAAAATCTACAAAAGAATTATAACATTGCATTCTTTTGAAATGTGATTTTTATAATTCTTCTTCATAAGGGTCTTAGATTATCACTAGATTTTACTTATTCCAGACTAGACTTCTGATATCTTTCCTGCTGCTGGACTAATCCTCAGATTTTATTCTGAAATTTTTAACTTTTTGAATAGTATCACTTCATGTTGTCGTCTGAACCAGAAAGCCAGGCCTCAGATTTCTTTCCTCGCTTTCCTTCACAAGTTTTAAACATTTAGTAATTTTGTGTCTATATGTGTAAACTGCTGGCTGATGTCTCTTCAGACTCGATTCAATTCTTGTCTCTGACCTGCTCTTTCTGCTGGAGTCTCAGCTTCTCAGACACTCACTGCTAGAGGGATCCCCATCTCTCAAGTGACCGATGTTTCTGCAGCGGCTGAGTAACTTTCTGAGCACTCTTCTCTTTTCCACGTCCCAGACAAGCGTCTCTAGGAGCGCTCTCTTTAGCGTCTCCATCTGGTCCGCTGTGCTCTGACTCATCCTTCTGCAGGCAGAGCTGTTCCCCCTAGACTGCACTCTAAATCCTTACCTGCTTGATGAACGTTGCTTGTTTTTGTTAACATAAGCATCACCTCCTTCATGGTCCTTCTTTGGGTATTCTGTGTGAATCAACTGCTTACTCCCTTGAGATACATTAAATTTTATAGATCTCTAATCTAGTATATTCTCAAATTTTATTGCTAATTGATTGTATCCCTTTAATCCACTTTGACCGCTCAGTGTGCGTGTTTCTGTGTACTTGGTATGTAACAGGCCCATGTATTCACTACTGAGTGAATGACCGAATGAGAAATTGGGATACATATCATCACCATCATTTTTAAACATTTAATTTTAGTTTTGGTAGTAACTTTTCTTTATCTTAGAGAATTTTATATGTTTATACAATGAATCTTGATTATATATCTATTCCCATCGTCCTTGCCTCCCCTCAAATGCCCCACAATCAGGCCTTCTCAAAAATGAAAAGGTGTGGAGCCATCTGCTAGAATATTGGAAGTATACTAGTTTGGACTAGATTCTCCCTCCCCAGCTGCCCTCAGCTGTCAGTAACTCTCCAGGAAGGGAGGACTCTTAGGGATGACCTCTCCTGTCTTTGTGACTCTTGGATGGGTTGCTTGTATAGTTCTTGTGCAAGTAGAAGGTGGAACGGTCCACCAAGCAGGGTAATTCTGTCTGAATTTAAGGCTATATTTTAGAATTAGCTTGCTAACTAATGTGTTTCCATAAGGCTTTGAAAAAAGTACCCTTAATCGTGCATAGCCCACCCGTTTCTACTCCTCCCCTGGTGTATTAACCCTACGTAACTGGTTAAACTCCAGTACTCCCCACGTTCTTGAATGCTGTATGTATTCTACTAACCCTCCAACTGTATTGTTTGAGTTGTGAGATCGTCAGCATCCATTTGGCTTCCTATTTACTCTTTCTTTGGGCTAGATCCTCCTCCCCTCTCTCCTCCACGCTCCTGTCTCTATCTGCTTATGCCTTCCACCCTCCTTTTCCGCCTCTCTGCTTCACTAGCAGTTACGATTTCCTGTCCCCTAATGTCTCCCCCACCCCAGCACCCCTTTCTGGTTTCTTGGTTTCTACATGTGATACAAGTTAAACACAAAAGGTTTGAGGCTAGGATCTGCATATGAGAGAGGACAGTTGTGTTTGTCTTTCTGGGCCTTTTTTCCCAACTCACTTGGCAGCATTGTTTTTCAGTATTCATTTGCCTGGAGATTCCGTTTTTATTTACGACTGAGGAACATTATAGTGTGTATATAATATATACTATACTGTGCACCTCCTTCTTCTTAGCCATTCATCTGTTGATGGACATCTCAGTTTCTGTTCTTAGCTATGAAGAGAGAACACAATGTGCTCAGGATAAGAAGTTCCTAGAGTCTATATGCTCAGACTGGGATAGTCGGGTCATATGGGAGTTCTGTTTCTAGATTTTTTTTATAAACACATGCACTGCTTCCCAAAGTGGATGCATTGGTTTGCAGTCCCATAAGCCTTGCTCCACACAGATTTATTCCTGAAGATGACCATTCTCAATGGTGCAAGATGGAATCTTGAAGTGCTTTTAATACTGATGGCTAGGATGTTGAACAGTTTTTTAAAGTGTGTTTCCTAGCCAATTTGCGTTTCTTCTTTTGAGTGTTGAAATAAGAGCAGCGGGGCTGCGTCCCCCGCACCCGGCCGCCCACATGGCTAGCTTAGCTTATGTCCCAAAATAATTACACGGAAACTGTATTCTTTTAATCACTGCCTGACCCATTAGTTCCAACCTCTTATTGGCTAGCTCTTACATATTGATCTAACCCATTTCTATTATTCTATGTAGTCCACAAGCTGGCTTACCAGGAATGATCTTAACCTGCGTCTGTCTGGCGTGGGAGAACCATGGCGACTCACTGACTCAGCTTCTTTCTCCCAGCATCCTGTTCTGTTTTCTCCGCCTACCTAAGGGTTGGCCTATGAAATGGGCCTAGGCAGTTTCTTTATTAATAAGAAATCATTCCCACATCATTTGAGAATTTTTTATTCAATACCATAGCCCATTATTTTAAGGGAGGTTGTTTATTTTCCTAATGTTTTAGTTCTTTGTCTAGACACTGATCATGTGAGACGAGATGGGCTATAAAGATCTCTCCCATCCATGGCCTGGTTGTCTGGCCACTCACTTCACACTTTTCTTTGCTGCACAGAAACTTTTTAGTTTCGGGAGTTTCTGTTTGTTGATTGTTGGTCTAATTTCCTGTGCTATTGGAATCTTATTCATAGCGTCCCTTCCTGTGCCTGTAAGTTGACCTGTGTTTCCTACCTTTTCCTCTAGCAGGTTCAGGGTGTCACTTCTTAGGTTGAGTTCTTGATCAATTGGAGTTGAGTTTTGTGCAGGGCAAGTGATAAAATCTAGTCTCTCTTGGTTTTTTTTTTTTTACATTGAAAAAAAGTTTGACCAGCACCGTTTGTAGAAGATGCTGTCTTTTACAGTGTATAGTTTTGACATTTTTTTTTACTTATTTATTATGTATACAATATTCTGTCAGTGTGTATGCCTACAGGCCAGAAGAGGGCACCAGACCTCATTATAGATGACTGTGAGCCACCATGTGGTTGCCGGGAATTGAACTCAGGACCTTCGGAAGAGCAGGCAATGCTCTTAACCGCTGAGCCATCTCTCCAGCCCCCTAGTTTTGACATTTTTAAGAAATATCAGGTCATTATAGTTGCAGATTTAGATCTGAGTCCCCAATTCTATTCTGTTGAACTCTTGTAGACAACATTTTTTTTTTTTTGATAAAGCTCCTTCTTCAAGCTAATATAAAGGTCAAGTATAAAGGAAGAATTTAGTTTTTAAGAGGCCAGGCCTGAGAGAATATTATGGCGGGATGAAAGTGGGGCCTTTCAGTTGGTTAGAAAAGTTCAGATGCAGGAGAGTAGAGAATGCAGTCAGGTGGCTGGAGTCTGTGCTCTTTTGGGCAGTGTATAGTAGGAAATAAAGACTATATGTAGGGAGGGTTTTGAGGGGAAACTAAGGCTTTCTTGGCTATGTTTTTTCTTTGTTATGTTTACACTTTTAAAATATTGAGACTATGGCCTGCAATTGCCAATTACAATAAATAATAATTTATCTTCACTGAGTTATTTAATTTTTCTTTTCATTTATGTAAAAGTTAGAAGAATCCTAATTTGATAGAAATAATTTGTATAACAAATACGAATAGTTCATGTAATACTTCATTTTATCTACTTTTGATAGTAGTTGAATTGAGCAATAATGTTATGTTTTATCATTTTTATATGTAAAGGCTTTATTTCTAAACCTTTTTTCATTTTCTTAAAAGCTGTTCGTATTTAAGAATGGAATTAATTATTTATTTTGTTTTGTCTTTTCTGTCTTTTTAACTTGCTTTCGTGGATATTCACACCCAGGAGGACAAAGTGGTTAGAATCTTTTTCTTTCTGTCTACTATACTTTTTCTTATTGTTGTTGTCAATTTAATTTTGTTAATTATATTGCATGATAATTGCTAAACATTATAGCATATGTAAGCATGCTGATTTCAATGAAACAAAACCCAACTTGCATTATATTAGATGCAAGTATTCAGTATATTAGATGAAAATATTAATTTTTATAGTACCCTAAATTTTTATAATTTAATAGTTTTGTAATTTAATATTTAACAGCTCACAACATTCTCCATTATGATATGCCTTCCTTTACCTTACAATGTTTTCCTAAGCTCATTGTTATATTATTCAGATTTTATGAAGTTTCCAAATTAATGTGTAGAGTTAATGCCTCAAACAACTACAATTCCATCAAAAATGGGTTTACTGAAATAATTACCTTGTAGTTTATCATAACTATTTAATATATTTCCGTTCCTCTCAGTACTTTGTGTTCTGAGTTAGTAAATACCCTAGTTTTTGAATGTCTGGTTTGCGTTAGATGTGCTTTTAAGACTGATGCCTCTGCATATGGACACAAAAATGTTTCTATTGGGGTAACTCTTGGTGAGTTGGACTCAGCCTTGCACCTGTTAAGATCTTTCCATTTCAAACGGCACACACTCAAAGAAGTTGAAGACTTCTACTTAGTACCATGTTTTTTTCCGAACCACCTGGAGTTTTTTGCCTCCTTCCTTAGTTTGTAGCTACTCAGCTGGGGACAGTGCGTTTCGTGACAAATATTGAGTCTGGATTTGGAATGAACTCTCAGAGTAGAAGAGAGAACATTATAATTCTTGCCTTTTAAAATTCCTGTACGAATCCTAACAACTTTTCGAGGCTGTTTTGAAGATGACTAGGCGAATGAATGCACAAACCTCATCATCCTTGATATCGGCATGGTTCTTAAGAAAGTCTGTGAGCTGCCTACCACCTGCCCTCGACCACAGCTTACCCACAGCCCATGCACTTAGTGACTTCAGAATCTCTGGCACCTTTTGTGTTAATATAGGGTGCATGATGGTCTAACTGCTATCTTTTCTCCCCTTTATATCAGGGCTCCTATTCCAGAAACTGGAAATTTAATGATGGAAACTTAGCTTTCATGTGCTGACAAGATTTCATAATTATCATTCTATGGTGATCAAGTCAAGGGATGACTGGCAGATAAAATATATTTGTTTATATGGTTTTGGAACATACAAGTGAAGCTGGACAGGCTTTCTTTTGACTCTAACATAGTAGGTGGTATTCACAAGAAGCTATTGAACTCTTAAGAAAGGTTTTAGTGATAAATTGATAAACTCAATTTTAATTAATTTAAATTTAAAAACCACATGTAGCTAATAGCTATGAAAGCATACATTTTCCAGTTGCATAGCTTACAGATGGTGATAAAGGTGTGTTTTTAACTATATTAAATGGGCATCTAGTAATTATGAAAAATGTATTCTTATTATTAACATTCTTAAGCATCGCATCTGTTTTAATTAGTACTGTTACAACCTTTTCCTTCAAACCGACAAACACATTGTTGTTGTGCCCCATGTGCTAATTAATAGACATAAGTACTTGAGTATATCAGATAAAGTTTTATAATGAGAACTCTTATTATGTTTAAAATATATTACATTAACTTGAAATTCTAAAACTACATGTAGGAAGCTGTGCATTTGTGGAATTTATATGCACGTTGGAAAGGGTAAATATACAATATGTCAGTAATGTTTCTTAGAATTTGGTCAAGGAAGCTGTTGACTACCAGGTCATCAGAGGTTACCTAATAGTGTTTGACAATCTTCCCTCAAGCTCCTCTGCTGTCTTCATTTTGTATAAACAGACGAAATGTCAAATAGGTTAAATAACTTTACCAGGCCCACAGCTAAATAGTCATATTTGGCATGATTTGTTTCAGAAATTCTCTAATGGCTATGTTTTTATTGGTTGTGTCAGACTCAGTGTAGGGCTTTGGAAAAGAAATTGAACACACTTCTTTGTACACTGGACCAGCAGAGTCAGAATAGCCAAGGGGGTTTTGAGGTTTCTCTTCCTTGTTAGTAGTTATTGAGATAATTCTAATGTGTAGGTGAGTTGAGATACCGCTGTTTTCTCTGACTGTGAGCACTGCTTCTCTCAATATCAACATATTCAGAAGCCAGTGTGTCACAGACCCTTGACTTCCACATGTTAGCACATGAAGAACAGAACTGTGTGGAGGCAGCTCGGCTGTCAGCTCTAGGCAAGAAACTGTTCGGAATATGTACTCTGCCCTGGTTTAGATTGAATTTCCTCGTTTTGTTTCTTAATTTAGCATGTATTGGAAATGATTAATCTAGGTAGGTATTATTTCATGTTAATATAGAAAGCTAACAGTCTGCCAGTGTTCGGGGGGTTGCAGATTTTAATTTATTGGAACAATCACTGTGAAGGTTGGGTGGTTACTGAGAGTGGGGAAGAACATACACCCTCAACATGCCGTGCAGGAGTTCCTATGTATCTTCTCATAGACACAGTTTACAAATGGTGGTTCGATAGAATAGTAGTATGAGTTACTGCCTGGGCTGGGCAGGCGTATTCTGAATGCCTGCTGGCTCTTTGGCAGTCTGTTGGTGGGGAAGGAAAGAAATGCTGTAGTAGTCGGGCCTGGCTTTCAGGACTTCCTGTAGAGAATGATGACCTGCAGTCTACATAACTCTGCTCAGAATATTGTGCCTTTCCCTTCAGCTCAATATAAGATGGTTTTGGATGGGACTTGGCTGTGCTTGTTAAAGGAGGAGCTGAGATGGTAGTTCAGGCATTGATTTTGAACTATGCTTTTTCTTCAAGATTTTGAAAAAAATTTATACTTTCTCACATATTTTCAGTATGACAGCTAATATTCTCATCAAGTTCATGTATTTTGAGGCTAAGTTTTCTAGCATTATGAGTATCAGCACTTTATAGTAAGAGTATTGTATCTGATAAAGAATATAACTAGTAAATTTTGAACAGTTTTAGTTCGATAACTTCCATCAGTGTCAAAAACGAAACACAGATTTTTGTTCCTGCTGATAGTTTTCTTTCCTTGTTTCTGAAAATATATTTTCTCCACATTTTTATTATTCTTTTTAGGATTTCATCTATTGCCATCACACATTTTGATCATATTCTTCATCCAATGCTCTTGCATCCCCATTCCTTCTCGAGTTCATGTCTTCTTCACACACACACACACACACACACACACACACACACACACACACACACACACACACACCCAACAGAGTCTACTGAGTCTAGTTTGTTTTGCCCGTATGTGTAGACAGAAGTTTCTGTCCTGCTTGGGTCCACAGCCATTCAGTAACTTTGTCCTGGAACTCACTCTGTAGACCAGACTGGCCTTAAACTCACAGAGATCCACCTGCCTCCGCCTCCCAAGTGCTGGGATTAAAGGCATGCG
>NW_004949117.1:5224893-5240750 GCF_000317375.1 Microtus ochrogaster | reverse complement strand
TTTTTTTTTTTTAAAGGACTTTCTTTATCCTTTTTCTTTTCTCTCCCAAGCTTACATATATTTTTAAACACACTGTAAACTGTTTAGAGTTGGCTTTTTTTAAAAGTCTGAATCTGTCTCTACTGTAGATCTCTATATTTTTCTGTGCACGAGTCTTTAAGCATTGCTTAAAGCTCTAAGCAGCATGGCTAGGATTAAAGCTGTGGCTTTGGTGACTGGCTTCACCCTGTTTCTTAGCTTTCTGAGAGTCTAGCTTTATAGCTGAGGTACAAGCAGGGGCCATGTTTATTGACACAGCTCTGTGGAGTTTCTAGGTCCATCCTACCACCATGAATTCTGTTGGTTGCTTTTAAGAACCATGTAAGTGTTTCGTTGCAAGGCCTCTTAAAAGAACTGCAAGTTTTTTTGTCACTAATGCTGAGTCAGGAAGTTTCTCTTAAAGGAGCTGCACCTTTGCTTGCCTCTAACAAACAGAGCCCACCTGAGAAAATGCTGCTATCAAGAAGCCACACTTGACTCTGTTCTTTTGTGTCTAGAATAACTTCCCAAGCTCTCTCAGGTTTTATGTGGATGTAGTGGCCAAATGTTGGGCACCATTTGTAGACTGAAGTTTCTGTCCCTTCCAGTCCTGCAGCCATTTGGTCCCAAATAAACACACAGAGGCTTATGTTAATTATAAACCGTTTGACCCACTGTTCAAGCTTATTACTAATTATTTCTTACAACTTAAATTAACCCATAATTCTTACCTATTTTTAGCCTTGTGTTTTGGTACCTTTTCCTCAGTGAGGCATTCTCATCTTGCTTCCTCTGCTTCTGTCTTTTCTCTTTCCAGAATTATCTTAGTTTGGTTGCCCAGCCTATGCTTCCTGCCTGGCTACTGGCCAATCAGCACTTTATTAAAACCAATACGAGTGACAAATCTTTACAGTGTACAAGAGCATTATTCCACAGCACATATGCACGTGAGGATAGGGTTGACCTGTAGGACATGGGCAGCATATGGGGGAGCCTCAGCCCTAAAATAGCTCCTTTTCCTACATCAGAAGCCTGCTGCTCCTCAACCAGAGGTGAGGCCTCATGAGCTTCCCCTCTTCCTTGCTGGAGTGTTGTTTGGTGTGATCTTGTGCAGATCTGGTACAGGCACCATGGCTGTTGAGAGTTCATGGCTGTAGCATCCCTGTCTCTCCCTGAAGACACTTTCCACAAAAGTCTTTTGGTTCCCTCGCTTTTTTAGTATTTTCACGCTCTTTCCTATGTCCCTGAACTGTGAGTGGACAAGCTGTGTTATATCCCACAATATATAATTTATGGGGACGTGTACTCACAATCACTTGCTCTCTGCCCTTTGATCAGCTGTGGTTGAAGCTTCTCTGATGAGGCATGAGAGCTGCAATAATTTATGTGCAAAGGGATAAAGATTTAGAACACAGTTGGATTCTATGTTAATTTAGAAGAGTAACAATAGGAGATTCTCCTAGGGTTTGTGAGCTCTAGCCATGGGTTTCTTTGCTAGGTTTTCAATACTAGGTATGACTTGCCTCCTATTGACTGAGCCTTTATTCCAATCAGAGAGCTGTTGGCTACCCCCAATATAGTAATCCCACTCTTGCATTGGCCATTATTGCAGTTCACAATATTTACAGCTGAGCAGGACTTTTGATAAACATTTTTGCCTGACAACCTGGAAGTTTCGCCTGACAATCAGGAAGGAAGCTTCTAGGTCATTACGAGGTCCACTTCTCCAAGTTCTATGACCAAAATGTGTGGTGTCTTCAGCAATAGAACAAATAAATAGAAAAAAAAAATAATAGAAGAACTTACCTTCAAGTTCTGTCAGTTACCCAAAAGCAATAACAATAGTCTAACTGCCTCTGAACCACCTGACAAACAATTCAGAGAAAGGTATCCATGCCTGACAAGGCCTCTTTGTTTGACGCTCTGTGACTTCTGGGGAGAGCATTACCTCCTCATTTCCCTCCTCAGTACTTCTTCCACACATAGTATGCTTTGGTAGGTGTTCCTATATCCAGAGAATTTACTTGTATATATATTGTGAAGAACATCTATTTATAGTTAATTACAACAAAATGTGTATAATTTGAAATGAGACATTCAAATAATTCCAGAAGGTTTAAGACTGAATATTTTCCACTAGATTGATTTAAATTATAATAAGAACGAATACACAATTTATTAAAGTAACAAGTACAAGTTTTAATTGAAATTATTAATTTAAGAAATTTTACTAGAAATTAATTTCTTAAGGGAAAGGGTAGATCGACTATCTTTCAAAGTTGTTCATAAATATCTTGATTTAACATTGGTTCTCTTTTGTTTTAATAGATGCATTTGCTGAGGAAAGTTTTCTCAGTAATGAGACCATTTGAATAGAAGTTCAGTTATAAGCCATTCACTCAACTCTCTGACTCTTTCCCAAGAACGTGACAAAAGGGTTGTGGTCTATCATCAAGAATTATCTTAAATTATATATCAGTTGACCAATAGTTTATGTTTTCCTTCAACTTTCTGAAAGCAAAGAATCTAAAACATTAGACTTGCAAAATTTAATACTGAGTGAATGATTCATCTTGTCAGTTTCTGGGAGTTATACCAAAACGACATTACTGATAATTATCAAATGAATGTTCTTATTTTTCTTTGACTTAGGGATACCTTGTTTAAGCCAACATCCTAAGAAGGATTTGGAAAATGTTAATTTTAGTATTCTGCCAGTTACAATTTATACTATGAAATTATTTTTGCATCTTATATTCTTAGTTATTTTTAATATCTCTTAGAACTGCCTATCTTGTTTTCAGTTTGTAGAAAAATGGAGCATGTTAGGAAGAGGCAGAGATAATCCCTTGTCAAACCCAATCAGTCAAATGAAAATTGGTTAATCAAAGTCTTATGTTGCTTTCTAATTAAATAAATATTCATACTCATTCTTTGCTATGTGTATATTGTGTTATATGCATGTTTATGTGTGCTTGCCTGTCAGTGTAGCATGTGGAGACCAGAGGTTGATGTCTGTGACCAGCTGCCTTAGCCTTCTCTGCCATGCCTTCTCCCTATGATGGACCGTGCCCCTTCAACTGTATACACTCTGTTACCAGCTGCTTCATGCTCCTCTGCCATGCCTTCTCCCTATGATGGGCCATGCCCCTTAAAGTATAAATAAACCTTTTCTCCCCTAAGTTGTCTTATTGTTAGATGTCTGATCTCTTTGGCTGTAAAGAAACTAATACAGTGATCCTTATGTAAGTTGCGAAGTAACCGAAACAATCTGTGTGAGCATGCACTGGTCTGAAATGTCTTCGTCACCCAATTCACAGGCTTATCTCATGGGTACCACAATTTCACTAAACATGCTGTTTTCGTTGTTATTTGGGGTGACTGGGAGTTTGTTTGTTAAGGGTTCTGCAGTTATGAAAGCTCAGTACTTGCTGAAAGTTTTGTTTTCTGTTTTGGAGAGTCTATTTAAAATTGACTATCTCCAAAATTCACCTTCTGTTTGCTACATCATCCTTCTAAATAAATAAAAATAATCACAGAATTCAAGAAAATAGCTGTCTTTTTGATATGAGTTTTTCTGTCAGTGTAAGTTCATTATAATCATGCTTATATAATTAAAAGAAAGGATGAATTATTTAATTTATAGTAGCAATTAATCTTGACTTCATTTTAACTTCAGAAGTACAGCCATGTAAATTTTTGTTGGCCTGAGTTTCTCTCCTTTGTCTTTATTCTGAAGAAGACTTATTTCTTTGTTCTGTGTTATTGTGTGTAGGTTTGTGTATTTGTGCCGGAGACTTACTTCCTTTTTCCTGTGTTATCACGTGCAGGTTATGTGGGTATGTAATTTGTGCCGAAAACAACAAGAAATCCTCACCAAATCAGGAGCATGGTTTTATAACAGCGGGTCTAACACACCCCAGCAGCCGGATCACAAGGTTCTTCGAGGTCTTCGGAATGAGGAGGCTCCTCAAGAGAAGAAAGCAAAGCTGCATGAGCAGACCCAGTTCCAAGGACCCTCAGGTGACTTATCTGCGCCTTTAGTGGAGAAAGCGCGATCTCATGGACTCACCAGACAGAATTCTATTAAAAATGGGTCAGGAGGGAAGCACCCGATCGCCAGTGACATTCCTTCAGACAGGTAAGCGTTTGGTTTACTCTCTAGGTAAAATTCGTTTGTTTGTGTGTGAGTGGGTACGGTGTGTGTGATGACGGTCAGAGGAGGGTAACTTTGTGGCGTTGGTTCTCGCCATTTTGTGGGTTCTGGAGTTTGAACTTGGTTCATCCGACGTGTGTGGTATGTGCCTGCTGACCCAAATGTAGTAGTCATAATTTTCATTCCAAGCAGAATAAACATATATGCAAATTTTAAGCAACAGCGAGTTGTCTACATGTTATATCCATTTTTTTAAAATTCCTTTTCTTTTGGTAAATGCTATATGTGATGTTCATGATTTGAGCTATGACAGATTTAAAGTATTTTATGTTTGATATTCGCAAGACTATAAGACAGGTTTCCAAGAATAGAGAAAGGAATCTTAATCAGCTTTTGTTGCTTTTGTTGTAAATTGTGGCCTTCCTACTGGGTGTACCAGTTTGTTTGTTTGTTTGTTTGTTTTTTTTAACTGTAGTCTTTCTTGAGTAAAGACAGAGGCTATTTCTTCCTGTGTTTAGTAGGCATTTATATATTTTCTTTGGTGACCAGACTGTGGGGTTTTTTTTTTTTTTTACACTTTTTAATGAAATTGTAAAAGTGCTCTATATTTCTTTTTAAGCTATATGAATTACAAATGTTTCTTTTTAAATTTTTTGAAATATAATTTGATTATATACAAGGTGTAGTCAGAGGCTGCTTGTTCATTCCTGGCTGCCCAGACCTGAAATAAGCACACAGAAACTGTTTTGATTAAAACGCTGCTTGATCTATTAGCTTATGCATATTTCTAGCTAGCTTTTACATCTTAAACTAACCCACTTCTATTAATCTGTGTATTGCCACATGGTTGTGGCTTACCAGTAAGGTTCCATCCAACATCCAATATCTGTTCCTGCTTTGGCTACATGGTTTCTGCCTGACTCTGTCTACTCTCTCCTCCTCTATCTGCTTGAAATTCCCACCTTGCCATATTCTGCACTGCAATAGGCCCAAAGCAGCTTCTTTATTAACCAATGGTGTTCACAGCATATAGAGGAGAATCCCACATTATCTCCCCCTTTCTGTCTAAATAAAAAGGAAGGTTTTAACTTTAACATAGCAAGATTACATATGACAAAACAGTTATCAAGCAAGAATTACAATTAAATTATAATATTTATATTTATTTTATCTTTTATCATAATTAAGAAAAACTATAATTATAACTATCTATTCTTCAACTCCATCAAAGACCCCAGAAGGATATAATATTACCTAAGTTTAATTTATGTAACAGTTAAAAAAATATTACCTAAGTTAACAGGAAGTGCATTGTAAGCAACATCCAAGACTCTAGACTTGACAGAGACATCTTGCTGCTTGGACAGTCACCCAAATTTCTTCTGTAACATTGGGGCATCCATCTTTAGCCTACAGGCCCATAGTATCTGGCAGACTTTTCCATGAAGCAGGAAATTTCAAAGACAGTTTTGCCTGTATTGGCAGTTTGTCAGTCACTTTCTTCTGTGTCCTGCAGAATGTCTGGCATACTCTTTCATGAAGCAGGAACCCTGATGGATCATCTCACCTTTAGGCAAGTTCAGCAGTCATTTATCTGTGGATTGTGCATGTGCAAATCATATAGTATACTATAAAACAGTCCAGGCAAGAGCAGTTTCTTGCTCAAATGGCTAACAAACTCTATGAGGAGCCTCTTCAGTGCCCGTCTTCTTCTTGAGTTAATTGGTGCTGGAGGTTAAAATACGCAAACACACAGACAGAGAGACAGCAACACGGGTCATCCTTGAATTCCCCAAGAATGCCCCCTTTATTGTGTTCAGGGGGCAGATTATATAGAGATAGCCACGCCCCAGCCAAACCCACCAGAAACCACTCTCCTGCCATCAGGAACTCCTGAAGGTCTTGTGCTCAGAGTAGCTGTAGGCACTCAGATCAGGGGATTACAAGAAATTCAGGATCTGGGGTCTCACTGCTCCCAACAATTAGGTACTAAAAACATTATTGCTAACTTGGTAAACTACATAATTTTTGTCAGCGTTTGCTGGCCACTAGAGGGCTCATAGCCACTGGACATACATTCAAAAAGAATACAGTATGGTGAAGAACAACATTGGCTTCAAAACAACAATAACTAAAAAGAACTCTTTAAGCCTTAAAGTTGGGATGAGGTGGCTGAGTGGTTAAGAAAGCCTCTCAAGTTGAAGTAATACAGATGGAGAAGATGCATTTTACCCCTTACTCGGTGAAACATGACTTTTCTTAAGGATTTAAGTACTCACTGCTCCCCCACCCCCCATTTTCATTACTGGATCTCAATTTACCAAAATAATGGGCTTTATTATATGTATACTATATTGTGTTAACCCCTTATCCTCTTTTGATCTTAGAAACTGACTTCAATCCCAAGTTTGTTCTCTTCCTCCTTCCCTCCCTCCCTCCTTTTCTTCCTTTCTTTTGTGTGAATGCAAATACTGAACTATTGGCTTCACTATTCCATAAGTAGTCAAATTAAAAAAGGTTTTTTTTTTTTTTAAGTGAATGCTTGTCAGTACCAAAATACTGAAATTTTCTTCTATAAAGCAAGGGGAGACTTTAACAAGGTAAACAAATCTAGTGATGTGAAAGTCTAGTGCGTGTTGTTTATGACCCGGTTCCTAGCATCTTGTACAGCAGTTGGCACTGGTGCTGCTTGAGCAGTTACTGGAGTCTCAGCTGCAAAAATACAGTTGATGGCCAAGATTACACATAGTCCCCATGTGGACTTGTTAGCACTGAGATACAGCATGAACTTTGCTGCTTGAAAAGTGTCTCTGACATGATTTCTTAGTGGACATATAGAGAAGTGCTTTAGAATGGGCTACGTGCATTGGGGTTTGAAATACGTAACTGATCTTGCCAGTGACCATAGAAACTGTCTCACCTAAAAAGGTGTTTATATTTCAGACAGAGAAGTGTGCAACTTGCTAAGTTACTTAACACCTTATAATTTTGTGTTGGTCTTGCTTTCCCACTGTTAAGTTTACTCCAATTTTGACATTGTAAAAAGTTTGTTCATTTTCTTCAAAGGTTGGCCTAAAATTGAAGTAACATACAAAACATAAAAACAAAAAGTATAATAAAAATATTTTGTTTGTAGGTCTAAACGATATTAAATTAAAATATTTATCAGTGAGAATTCAGTTATTTCCTTCAAAATGACTTAGTATTATTGCTGTTTATATGCCTTTGATAAAACTATTTTGATGGGGGCTAGAGAGCTGACTCAGCACTTCAGAGCATTTGCTGCTCTTCTGGAAGACCTAATTTGGACCCAGTAACCACATGGTGACTTACAGACATCTGGACCTCCAGTTCCCTAGGATACTATGCCCTCTTCTGGCCTTCATGGTTCATGGACATACACGCAAACAAAATGTGTACTTAATTTTGCATGGGTCAATTTTTAGGATAAACCCCATAATTGCAATCATTTGGTTAAAAGAATATATATATATATATATATATATATATATATATATATATATATAACTTTTATAGGCATTGCCAATTTACCCTGTACAGAGTATGTACTAGACTTTTTTAATTTGGCCAACATCTACTAGGATTCTTACTTCATAGTTCTTTAGTCAATCACACATAATAGAACTTTGATCTTTACCAATCAGCCTGTCAAAAATGATATAGCATTATATACTTTAATAATTTTTCTATCATGACTGAGTAAAGTTGGATATTTCTGCACGTATTTAAGAATATTTAAATTTCTTTTGAACTGTTTGTTTTTATCTTTTTTCTATTGAGTTGTCTATAATACAATGTGGTTTTAATAATTTCTACTTATATTGTGAAAAAGAAACTTTTGTATAGATTATGTTTGTGGTTTATATATTGTGTTACAAATGGCAAAGATTTAGTGACCCCAGACAACTTAACTTTGTTACCCCCCCCCCCCCGCCCCGTTACTCTGCTGAACTCGCTCAAGGTTTTGACAAGGGCTGGAATCTCACTGATGCTCAAAGGCTCTCTTCTACTGTGACAGGCTGTCAGCCATCGGAGGCTCTGTGTCCTCAGCCGTGCTGGCACCGTACAGCCTGGCCATTCAGGAGACAGTCTATGCTACTTGACATCTCCAGGGCTAGCATGATGGGCTGCCTTACCTGGGATAATCTCTCTTGATTACTTTAGAGCTGTCTTAGGGGGCAGTAATACATCTGCAAAATTACTTCCCTTTGTTATATAATGTGACCTAGTCATTGGTGTGATGTCGTTTTCACAATCCCTACCCGTACTCTGGGGGAAGGAAGGCTGATGGCAGATGAATGACCTCCACTCCTGTAGTGAAGGCGGTGTCTGAGGCACAGGTTGCAAACTGTCCCCTTCCCCAGCTTGTTATTAGCATTTGATTTTTTAATATTCTTCTTTTCCTAACACATACATGTCATAATTGGATATAATTTCTCTTTCATGCTCTTGATCTTTTTCTTGGGAAATGGAGATGTAACTTACTTGGCATAAAATTAATCTTTTAAATATATACAACTCAGTCTTTTTTTTTTTTTTTGAAAAACACCAATGATAGCCTTTGCTGGAGAGGGTGTGGAGAAGGGGGTACACTCATCCATTGCTGGTGGGAATGCAAACTTGTGCAACCACTCTGGAAAGCAGTGTGGCGGTTCCTCAGGAAATTCGGGATCAACCTACCCCTGGACCCAGCAATACCACTCTTGGGAATATATCCAAGAGAGGCCCTATCATACAACAAAAGTATATGCTCAACTATGTTCATAGCAGCATTGTTTGTAATAGTCAGAACCTGGAAACAACCTAGATGCCCTTCAATAGAAGAATGGATGAAGAAAGTATGGAATATATACATATTAGAGTACTACTCAGCAGTAAAAAACAAGAACTTCTTGAAGTTTGCGTACAAATGGATGGAAATAGAAAACACTATCCTGAGTGAGGTAAGCCAGACCCAAAAAGAGGAACATGGGATGTACTCAGTCATATTTGGTTTCTAGCCATAATTAAAGGTCAGTGAGCTTATAATTTGCAATCCTAGAGAAGCTAAATAAGAAGGTGAATCCAAAGACAAACATATAGGCATCCCCCTGAATATTAACCTTCATCAGGCGATGAAAGGAGACAGAGACAGAGACCCAAATTGGAGCACCGGACAGAAATCTTAAGGTCCAAATCAGGAGGAGAAGGAGGGGGAGCACGAGCAAGGAACTCAGGACCGCGAGGGGTACACCAACTCAGTCATTTTTAACATACCTTTGAGCTCATACAATCATTGTGATTGTGTAATTTAAGACTATTTTAATAGTCTCAAAAATAAACCCCAAACTAATTAACTATTGTCTCCTCTTCTCCCCTCATCCCTCTAGCCATCATGAATCTGTTTCATGTTCTTTGTTTTTGCCTGTTATGAACATTTTGTAAAGATGGAATCTTTGAGATGTGTGGCTTTAATTCGCCACACTGTTTTCTAGAGTTTATCCACTTCTAGCCAAATCCAGTCAGTCGTTCAATCTTAGGCCTGGGAGTGGCTCCCTGTCTGGGCTGCCGAGTCACCGCGGGAGGTCTTTGCAGCTGCTCAGTTTTCAGAGTCCCCGTTTTTTCCTGTTGGCGGCGCTGCTAGGCACACTTTCTGTGAGGGCGTGTGTTTAGTTCCCTCTCGGGGTAGTTATCTCAGAAATGTGGATGGTCCCTTCTGCTTTTCTCCACTGTTAGCTTTCCCTCTGCTCCTTGGCTATTTATGTTTCTTCTTTGGATTTTTTTCTAGTTACATACTTCATTAAGTAATTAAAAACCCTCTTTACCCAAATTAAAACATATTCTCAAGCTTTTTTCTAGACGCAGCAATATCATTAAATGATAAAATGGTAACTGAACAGGAACCTCCAACAATGTAGCAGTAGGCACAGGGTCTGCTCTTTAAAATATGATTATCCTACTGCCGCACTTTTTGAGTGATAAATGTTTTCCTTCTCTTGGCTTGTGATATCATATTTATAACCCTGAGTTATTATAACATTCAATTCCATTCTGTTAATCAATTTTTACAAACAACGTGTAGTTACTAAAAAAGCTGTCTGAGCTATTAGATATTGATAGCAATAAAACTTGATAGCATAAGTTTTGATAAAATGTTTAGGTTCATAGATATTTAATTTTCTTCAAATGAGTATTGAGGGTGTAGCCAGTGAACAAGGAAGGTGCTAAGGAGTGGGGAACAATACTTTGCCAGTCATATAGCTTGAGTGTGTTAGTATTCAGATAAAGTGAAAAGGAAGACATCAATTAAAATACAATTGAAGGATGACAGCCTTTCCTGGCAAAAATATTGACTGTAGGTCTTTTTTAGTCAAAAAGCTGTAGTTATCATACTGGCCACCAGATGGCAGAAGTGCACTCTGAAAAATGTTTTGCAGCTCAGCTCTTCCAGCCCCACTCTGCTAAGACCTTGTAGGATCAGATTAGAAAATGAATTGCCTTTCCACCTAAGACCGTGAGAAACAAACCATTGCCTTTCAGGTTCAAAGCTAGCACTTATGTACCATACAGATGTGCCTTTATCTCCGAGAGTCTCATGTTCAAAGCTAGCACGTACCGGACAGATGTGCCTTTAGCTCTGAGAGTCTCATGGGCCTGGTTTATGTTTGCAGAAGCAAGTTTTAGAATTGCTTTTAACTTCACCAGTACTGCAGTATTAAACTCTGCAGCATCAAGTGTTCAGCCCCTCCCAAGTGTTGGTTCCCTGCCATTCCCTAGCCAAGCAGATAGTACCCTCAATTATTTTGCACCCTAAGTGTAAATACTGAACTTTCTTTCTAATCTTTTTCCTTCTGACTTTTATATTATATTTGTTTGTGATTTTGGACAATTCAATTTCAGAAATGTCTTTTGTATCCAGCAGATCCTTTCACTGGCTGTTTTGGGCATCATCTTATCTTATTTCCTTCCCACACCCTTGCTTTTCAGTGAATTTGTGTGGTGTACTTTGTTTCTAGAATCATACTATTTAAGTAAAGCTGAGGAAAAGTCATTTTTGATGCTTCCCTATTTGCACTTAGAGTTGAAAACACTGTAATTGAAATATTATTGCATAATTTTCCCCTTTCCTCCTTCCAGTTCCTCCCACATGCACCCCCTCCATTGTTCTGTCTCAAAATCATGACCTCTTTTCCCCTAGCTATTGTTATACACATGCATATGCAAATCATAAGATAAATGCAAAATCCTTTCTGTGTTGCTGGTATGCACTTGAAGTTTTAATTCTTAGCTTCTAAGTAGACAGTATTCCTCACTGAGGTTGCGTCTTTTAGTTGTGGAAGACAAATATATAGAATATTGGCAATTGTAGGCCTGTGTGTCTGACTGCACAGAACTCTAGGTGGCACCCGTGACTTAAATATGAGTGTTACAGCCAGAGTTTTCTACTTTTCAGGGCCTAGTTACAACTAGAGAGGAATTAAGATAGGGGTGGAAGAAAAAAATGGAATTTTAAGGCACAGGAAAAGTTAACAACTTTAAATTGAGTGCTGAAAAAGGCCTTACTTAACAAACTTACTTAACACTCGAAGAAGGTTAAGAAATAAGCCTGTTAGGCCGTGTCTGTGGGACGGCCACTGCAGGCCGTGTCTGTGGGACGGCCACTGCAGGCCGTGTCTGTGGGACGGCCACTGCAGGCCGTGTCTGTGGGACGGCCACTGCAGGCTCTGCCAAGGTAAGGGAGGATGAGCTCTGATTTTTTCTAAGTCTTGTTTTTTTTAATTTAAGGCCCAGTTCAATCTGTCTATATCCAGCAGAGATTATATATTTTGCTTTTAAAGAATACTTTTAAATGAGTTTATTCCTTATTGTGAGAGTTTCTGACATGCCTATAATATATTTTGGTCAAACCCCCATGTTTCAGTCCCGGCTCCGTTCTTACTCTCCCACCACTTTCCCTCTCGACTTTCCATGGTTTTTAGAAAAATAAAAATAAAAAGCGAGTCCACTTAGTGCTGCCTCGATATTCATGGGTTCACATGATCTACTGGAGCGTGGAAGGATTTCGAGGGCCACATTGCTGAGGAAAACTAACTGTCCTGGCAGCCACCATCCAGTTGCTCCTTCGCTGGGGTGGGCTTCCTGAGTCCCTCCCTTCCTCTCTCTGGGGTTTGGGTTGGCTTGATCTTGTGCTGGACTGATGGCTGCCGACACAGCTGCTGCTGCTCATGTGTGAGTGACACCCACCACCTCTGACTCTCAAATCGCTCTGCCCCTCTTCCGCAGCATGGCTGAGCCTTGGGGGAGGTACTTCTATCAACGCGTTCACCACCATCTTACTCTCCGTGCGCTTGCCCATGCTTCTGTCTCGCTGCTTTGCTGAACATCGACTGTTTAAGGACACAGTCTCCTTCATACATCTGTGCATACATAGTTGAGGTTTTAGAAAGAATAGGCACTCCTTGGCTATCAGTTGCGTTAGAATGAATTGAAATAGATTGTATCACTGAAAAATTAATGGATTTCCAAGTATTTTAGCATACTCTCTTTGTTTATTATTATTATTTGTTTGTTGTTTTTGAGACGAGGTCTTGTTTCGTATCCCAGACTGGCTCGTATTTGCCGTTCTCTTGCCTCTGACTTCAGAGTGCTGGGGTTACAGTCGTGTACGACCGTCCTCGGCTGGTCAGTCCTTTCTGTGTGTCACCATTATCCTTTGCTTGCAAAGACTGCAGTGATTTTCTGTCTCTTAGCTTAATTGCACAGCAATGTCCCTAAAAACACTGGTCAACAAGAGCATGTCAATGTGCCGTAAAGTCCCGGAAGGTCTGCACAAGATTGGTGCCTAGCATCCTTTCTTTAAACTTGTGCCAACGATGGAGCATTAGCATAATTCCAGAGGGGTTCCTATGCCTCTTCACTGGGGTTTGTCACATTTTAGCACCGCTTTAGTGGATCTGATTTTTCCATGTCCCCACATACCTGTGTTTGGGGACTTTTTTTTGGGTAGACTGGCTTGTAAGTGGCTGTCACTATAACAATGGCAAGATGACTGACATTCTCGATGGCGTCCTGGGTCCTGAAGAGACGACTCAGCTGTTAGGTCCCAGCACTCATGTTGGGGAGCTCACTAATGTTTGTAACTCCAGCACCAGGGTCCAGATCCCTCTTTTGGCTTTCATGGGTACCTGCATGCACACTTGAAAAAACACACATGTGTATAAGTACAATTTCTTTAAAAGGCATTCTTGTGTGGATAATATATTATATGGTTTCTGTGCGAAGGATGTTGAAAACTGCACCGTAGTTGTGAGTTTTACTGAAAGGTCCCATGGAACTGCACAGTGACAAATATTGTGTCCCCGACTGCGGTCCTCAGCTGTGGGTCACAGCTGTGGATAGGGTCATGCAACAAGTAGGGAGGCCCGTGAAGAAGTAGACCACAGTAAAAGGTTTATAAACATGTGGCAACTAAAATTTAATTCAAAATGTCATGTCTGACATCCAAGGTGTTTCTGACAGCATCACAAATGTTGTTGTATCGGCACTGTAGCCTTGGGTTCCGAACACGTGGACACCATGACTGTGCACTGCGTGTGCTGTCCCGCTGACTACACCCACAGAAACAGCCGGGAGTGCCTGGCTCACACTCAGAACCGTCTGTGTCTGGAGCTGCAGTGGTTTACTGTGCATGCAGGTTTCTACTCTTACAGAAACATAATGATTTACCATGGAAAACAAAGACTTTTAATACTTTCCTAGCATTTTCCCTCATCATATAAGGATCAAGTGAGTTTATTTTTTGATTCTATTGCATTAGAATGCTGGTTTTTAAACATCTGTTTGAGCTACTGACCTTACTTGTATGTTTATTTTTAAAGCATGAAATGAATTTTAGCTTGTCATTAGAACAGACTTTATAACAGTTTCTGAGATGGCCTTAAGTATTTTTACCATTTTGTGCAACATACTTCTGTTGAATGGTTTTCTTAGCATTGATGATTATAAAATCAAGATATTGGTTAGCTCTAAAAAACATGGTGTGTGTTCTATGCCTTAGAGTATCAAGTACGCGGTCAAGGTTTAATTATTTATATCAACACAAATAGACAATATATTTCATTAGTGTGCAGTTCTACCTTCACCTTTATTATTGGCAAAGTTGTATATGCCAGAGAATAAGTTTAAGATAAGTATCTGTATGCTTTATTATAATTTTTTTTCTGAGATTGGCTTTCTCTGTAGCTTTGGAGCCTGTCCTGAAACTAGCTCTTGTAGACCAGGCTGGCTCCGAACTCATAGAGATCCGCCTGCCTCTGCCTCCCAAGTGCTAGGATTAAAGGTGTGAGCCACCACCGCCCGGCAATATGCTTTATTATTGATAAATAATTTGTATACGTATCTTACATATCTGTATACCTAGGTAGTATACAAATTTCTTTGGCAAAATTGGAAAAATTTTAAGAAGGCCTGACATGGTCTGTGATGTCCCCTGAGCCTGTATCTTGTCTCCAGCGCTGGGTTACGTGGAGAGTGCAGTCGGTGAAGATGCTCCGTGCTCCAGACAGAACTGCCGAGTCAGCACTGGAGGTGCGCTTGCAAAACCAGTGTGTGTAAAATGTGTGGAACAAAAGGAATGTAGGAAAAACGTAAAATAGGGAATTAAATGAACAGAATTAATAGTATCAAGTAGGACAAATATGTTTTTACATATTTACGGAAATTTCTTAAAACGTTAATAGATGTTTTTAAAGAAGGAATCTTGTAAAAGATTTATTTATTTATTATGTATGCAGTGTTCTGCCTCCATGTATGCCTGCAGGCTAGAGGGCACCAGATCTCATTACAGATGGTTGTGAGCCATCATGTGGTCTCTGGGAACTGAACTCAGGGCCTCTGGAAGAGCAGGCAGTGCTCTTAATTGCTGAGTCATCTCTCCAGCCCTATCAACGGAACTTTAAAGACAGATGGAATGGTGTCAAGATAGTAGGAAAACAAGATTTTATAGTTAGGTTTATAGTTAGGTTCCTGGGTTGTCAGTGTGTCTTCTGTCACTTTGAGTTTATCTCACTGTGGCTGGCTGGTGCGGTGTGTTCTGTTAATCACATTTACCAGTTTATAGTGGTACTTGAGTAATCTGGGTAGGTCATCCCAGTATTATTATTTTCACCTCAGAATTTATCTTTGTATAATCGCTAGTGTTTTACACACACACACACACACACACACACACACACACACACACACCTGAACACACTCTGTAGTAAATTCTTACATTTAAAGAGACGTATTCTTGTCGGTTGATAGATTTCTGCCGCGGAGTTCTGCATTACAGTCTGTGGTAGAGATTACAGTGGTCTGGACCTCCTGTTCTTGGCATCTTGTGATGTGCATGGCCCTTGTGTGACAGAGGAGATTTTGCAGATGTGAGGATAAAGAGAAATCCAAGCGCAAGAGACCATGCTTATGTGTGAAGATGGAGGAAGGAGGCGTCTAGAACTTAGATATTGTCTTCAGTTTATATTCACAAATGGCGATGTTGGTCTTAGCATCACAGGGACTGAGTTTTACCAGAAGCTTTAGTGAACAAAAATGACCCCTTCACCAAAATCCCCAAAAACAATTTAGCTGAAGCTTCCTCTTTTTTTTTTTTTTTTTTTTTTTTTTTTTTTTTTTTTTTTTTTTT
>NW_004949117.1:5212570-5224793 GCF_000317375.1 Microtus ochrogaster | reverse complement strand
GCAAACTGTCTTGGTTGCCAGGCTCTGTTTGCAGACAATTTGCACGTTTTTTTCAGATGCTTTTCTAATCGCTTCTTGGTGACACTGTAAAAATCTTGCGCTCAGCCAGAGATGCATGGGATTTTGTGAAAGGTGCCTTACTGCTTGCCCTGCTCTTCATGGATGGTGTGTGTGCGCGCGTGTGGTGTTTTTGTTTGGGTCTTTTTTTTTCTTTCAACACCCTTTACCGTGTTTTGCGTGAGTGTGCGTGCGTGCTTTTGATGTCAGCCTTGTGGTTTGTTTCTTAGTGGAGGCCTTTAGAGTCCTACCAGCTGGCGGGGGAGGAGGAACGGGGGGCATCTTTTTGTGTTTTTTTCCCCTTGTTTTCTCATTCACAGCCTTGGTTCTTGGCAGTGTGCCGTTCTTGGTAGATTTTGACTCTGATGATTTATTTGTAATTAATATAAGAAAAACTGGAGACCTTTTACCTTTCCTTTCTGCACCCAAACTGTCATCTAACATGCTCAACTTCCTGTATTTTCATGACCAAAAACCATTCTAATGTCCATAAAATTCTACAGTTGATGATTTCTCACTACATCATCAATGGTAGCATTTTCTTGAAAATTAAAATGGATATGTTCATTTCTTACATAAGTTACTGGGGCTTACTCCGATAGACTAGCTCTTTCTAGAGACTTGCTAATAAGATACTTTTTTATCAGTGTAACACTATACAAGAGTTTTAGCCTACTCATCCGTCAGTTTCCAACTCCCAGCACCTTCCTGGATATTCTTTTTAAAATGTGCTTTTCTTGGTGTACATTCATTTTTAGAAAGTAATCTATACTTGAATTTAGTGACTTCTCGATTTAAACTTCCTGGCTCTCACTCGGTAACTATAAGAATGGAATCTTTTATGGTGACTGCATATCTGCAATCATTCCAGACATTTCTAGTCTTTAAATTCGTGTTGCTTGCTGTTAACATATGTCTCAGACTGTGAGGACATGAACCACTGAGTAAAGGTTTCAGTACTTATAATAAACTTTTTGATTGCTGTATTGTTGTTACTGTTACCTTGATACTTGTTTGAAATAAGGAGCCACCTCTTCAGTATGTCATTCTCTTTTTTGGAACTATCCTCAGGTCCCCTGCCATGTCTATTTAGCTCTCTAGAAAGCCTTTCTAAAAGATAGTATTAAGACTGGAAAGATCATCCCATATTTTATGTGAGCATTTATAAGAATCATCTTGGATGAGAACAATGAATATACTTGGGGAAATAATGACCATGTAAAAGAACTAAACTCTCTTGAGTTAGAACTTTTTACTTTTTATTAACTTATTTCAGAATTTCATAGGCTATATTTTGATCATCCTCTTTTTCATGCCCCAAGTCCTCTCAGGTGTCATCACCCCCCAACCCACACTCGACTCTGTGTTCTTTCTTTCTAGCTCAAAAACAAAACCCAAGGAAACAAAAAATACAAAAGACAAACACCAATTCATTACAAAATAAAAGCACACAAAATAACTTGGGGTCCATTTTGTTGTTGGTCAACTACTCCTGAGCATGAGGTCTCAGCTGGAGTTAGTCTGATACAGGTAGTGTCACTCCACTAAAGAAAACTGAGTTTCTTTCTCCCAGCAACTATCTTCTTAGTTAGGGGTGGGACTTTGTGCCCACTTCCCTTTCACCATGCTGGAATATTGTCTGGCTTGAATTTGTGCAGGCCTTGTACATGCTCTCACAGGTTCTTTGATCTCATATGTACTTCAATCCTGGTGTGTGTACAAGATGCTGGTTCTCTGGTGTCATACACCTCTTCCCCACAGATCCCTGAGCCTTGAGGAGGGAGGGGTGTTTGAGAAAGAGATCCCATTTATTGCTCTCAAATTACATTTTTAAAGCATAATCACTGCTAAAACTTTAATAGGACATCACCTTTTTAAAAAAATTCATTAATGCACAAATCAGTGTTTGAATCAATTTGTACTCCATGAAAATATGAAGAATATCAAAGTATGCAGCTCCGGTCATTCATAATTTCTGTTTCTAATAGCAAAGCCATTATATTTGCCCCCGTCACTATACTAGGCTGCTTCTGTCTTTTAATACCAGAGATAATTTTGGTTTTGAACCCTGTGTATACTTACTGCCTTTTTGTATGACTTATGTGCAGAGCATTCAAATGTGTTTTTCCATTTGGTTTTTTATTTCAAAATTAATATTGTTTTAAGCTTCTAAACATGGGGTCCTTGTATTTTCTGAAAAATTGATTTCCTTTATGAAAAAAATTACTTCATATTTAATGTATAAACCTTAATTTCCAAAATATATTTCAATCTCCTACCAAAGAAAAGAGTATATGACTAATTTGAAGCACTTATCTTTATTTCCAATCAAAATTACTTTTACTAGTTAAAAAGTTTCTAGTAGATTCTGCAATTTTATCTCCATTAACCTTATGTTCTACATTGACATTACAGATATAATGAGTTCAGCTTTATGGGTTTATTAAAAAAAAACCTAGAAACCCTGTCAGAAATGCAATGGAGGATTTCCTTGTACTTGCTACTACTAGAGTCACTAATGTGCCATCCTTTAAACTTACATTTATTTGTGTGTGGGCGCACGCATGTGCACGTGTTTATGCTGGTGAGGGAATGCCATTGTGTACCTGTGGAGGTCCGAGAACAATGTGTGGGATGGTGTTCTCTTCTTCCACCATGCAGGTTCAGGGAACAGAACTCATGTGGTCAGGGTTGCTCACAAGTGCTTTACCCACTGAGTAATCCTGTAGGGCCTCTTAGTGCATCCTTACATTATAAATCTTACATAATCAAAAGTGTATTCATAATCCATTATAAAAATGTTTGCCTATAAATATACTGTGAATTTTTCTCATCAAGATTTTGTCAGTAGTCCCAGATTTAAAAACATTATTGGGGATGGTATATTAATTCTACCAGTCTTCTAAAAACTACTCAACAACTGGGTATTTTTCCAAATCCATTTTATATAGTATTTATGATTATACTAAAATATACAACCAAACTTTTACATTCATCTTTCAAGTGAAAAGGGAAGAGTACAACATCAGATAATTGTGATTTTAAGATATGAATTAGAAATTTCTGCCTCTGCCTCCCGAGTGCTGGGATTAAAGGCGTGCGCCACCATCGGGAGGTAGAGGCAGGCGGATCTCTGGGAGTTCGAGGCCAGCCTGGTCTACAGAGCTGTCTCCGTATGTAGGTAGTGATTGATATGTGATAGAGAATGAATACTTCGTTGCATTAGTTCTTTTCAAAATTCTTTGACCCTTATCCTACCTAGAATACTGAATCTTTATGAATTCCTTTACTGTATTTTATATTAATTGCTTAATATTTCATATGAAGACCCCTTGGTAGCATGGTAGCTGTGAGGTGATGTTTAGTTATTGATTTGCTTATTTTGGTGGGTATGATGCACACGTGTGTGGGTGCACTAGGCATTGCTTGCCTATTTGGAGGCTAGAGGTTGATATCACAATGGATTTCTTGATCCTTCTGTTCCTTCTTTTATTGTTAAGATTTATTTTGTTATTTATTTGTATGTTTGTATGTACATATCCATGTAAGTGCCCATGGATGCATTGAAGAAGAGTGCACTGAAGCATTTGACCTGGAGTTGCAGGTGGTTGTGAGCCACCCAATCTGGAGACTGGGAACCAAATTCTTGTCTTCTGGAAGAGCAGCAAGCATTCTTAACTCTGAGCAATCTTTTAATACTACTGCATTATTTTTTGAGACAGGGTCTCTCACCTAATTTAGAGCTCAGCAGTTGGCTAGACTGGCTGGGTAATGAGCTCTAGGTATCAGCCGGTGCCCCGTTGTCCACCTCAGTGTGGGGTTTTAGACATTGTATACACCTGCTTTTTTGTATCAGTGCTGGGGATCTGAACTTATAACTCAGGACTTCATGCTCAACTAAGTAATATTTTACCCCTGATCCATATCCCCATACCAGCAATTTGCTTGTAATTTTTACTTTCTTGATTATATTAAATCTGAGCTTCTTTCCCTATACACTGTAGCTATTTGAATTACTGTTGCTATGAATTTACCTAATTGAAAAAAATAAGCTGCCCATTATTTCTGCCTATTGTTTCTTTGTTGAGTAGACATTTTTATGTTGCTATAGTCAAATTCATTTTTTTTTCATTTTTTTAAACATTTGTTTTCTTTGGCCACGATTGAGAAGGCATTCTTCATTGACAGAATACTTTGTAGTTTCTACTGTTTGCTTTCTAAATGTTGTTTTAAAATTGAATTAAAATGTAATTGTATCATTCTTCCCTTCCCTTTCTACCCTTCAACCTCTTCCATCTCTCTCTCCAACCTTTCTTACTTTTTTGTCTTTCATTATTATTGATATGCACACAAACACAATTACAACCTTCTGAGTCCATTTATTATTGCTTATGAGTCTATGATTTCAGGGCTGACCACTTTGTATTGGATAATCAATTAGGGAGCTCATCTCCGGGAAAGACATTCTCCTCTTCTTAGCAATCACTAATTGCCCATAGTTTCTTTGTCTGTGGGTGCCCCCCATAAGATTTACACTGGCATTAGCATGTCTATTGGTGTTGTCCTTGCTAGGTCTTGTTTAGGCAACCACATTGTCGAGGTGTCATGGCTGTAGCTTTGGTCATTTCTAGGAGACCCAATCTGACAGCAGACTCTCTGGATAGCCGACTCTTAAGATCTTTCTACCCCATCTCTTGTATCTTCCTTGAGCCTTAGGTGTATGGATTATGTTGTAGGTGGGCTCCCCACGGTCTGTTGATCTCTGTATTGTGGCAACTATGGTTGTCTGTGATGGTCTCCATCTGTTGTAAGAAGCTTTTCGGATGAGGGGTGAGAGTTCTATTCATCTGTGGTATAACAAGCTTCAGAATGAACTTAGGAAAGACTGTTTTAGGAAAGAGTATTAGGTCTCCTCTACGATTCCTGACCGCACTAGCGCCAGGGAGCTGGCTGGGTTTCCAGGAGGAGGCATGGTTTTCACCCTGGTGAATGGGCCTTAAGTCCAATCCCAATCCCACAGCTGTTGATTTCTACCAAGATATGAATACGGCCATTGGACCATTAGGGATAGATAGCTCATCCTATGGCCATTGCTGTGGTTCAGCAGCAGCAGAGCTGAGTAGCATTGCTTGCCTGGCATGGCAGCTGGTGTAGCCCCTCCTGGTTCTATGAGAGCTGAGCTTGAGGAAGGAGGATTTTAGCTCACATCACTTCTAGGTCCTGTGTCCAAAGTGTGCAGTCTTCAGCAGTATTGTCTTATAATGTCTGTCAGAATTTAGGGTCTGCTGTCTAGTGAAGAAGCCAAGTAGTTTTTACACGCTATGTCAGCGCGCTTCTTGTTGTTGATCCCCTCACACTGCCCGGCTTCGCTCCTCCACACTTTCCCGCTGCTCCTCTGCCTTGCTCCTCTTCCCCCTTCTGGTTCAGCTTTTGCCACTGAATGTCTTCATTACATTATTGAGTAGAAATGGTGAAAAGTGGTCATCTTCGCTTTGTTTCAACCCTTAGTGTAAATGTAGGGATATTATACTCAAATATGATGTTAGCTATAGACTTTTCATAAATATCCTCTACTTGTTTGAGGAAATTCTGTTACTCGTTTCCTGAGTTTAAGAATGTATGACTGTAGAGCTTTGACAAATGTTTTTTTCTGCTTCTCTTAAAATAAGAGCGTGTTCCCCTTTAGTCTGCTGAATTATGCCAATGATTTGCAAGTGCCATGCTGGTCACACATTGCTGGACTCTTCTTTTGGTTTTGAGGGTGATACTCTGTTTATACATTTCTGTATCTGATCTACTAGTATTTTATCAGAGAATTTAAGAACTTTATGTGTATAAGAGATCTTGGTATACGGTTTTCTTTCTTGTAGCTTCACTGACATTGCCCTCAGAGGAAGTCTGGCCTCATAAGTCAAGTTACCAAATGGTATTTTATCTCTAATGTTCTTCAGAAGTTCATATAGAAGTGGATTTTCCCTAGAAATTTTAAGCTGTGGATTTAACATGCACAGTTATAATTGATAGCCATTTTCTTAGTGATATTTAATTATCTTAGGCTCTATTTATTTTGTTTTTCTTAAAAGTGTCTTTTTTCATTTTAACATCACCCATTTTAAAAGCATCCAATATTTACCTGCAAAATTTGGTTTTGATATTGATAGTATTAAGGAAAATGCCTTAGTAAAATAAGAGGCACAATGGAAAAGAAAGCCAAAAAGACATTGAAATGGGGTGGTTTGTTACCCAAATAGGGTGGCGTGGCAGCTGGCAGCCTTCTTTGTTTTAGCTATTGCTGAGAAAATTGTATGGTAATACCAAAATGGTCATTTTTTTTAAAAAAGAATATTTAATTATAACACTAATGTTTATCTTGGATTACTCAGGTGTCTCCTGTTTATAAAATATAAACATTAATCTTTATAATAAATTTAATATGTTTTTAAATTCTTCTTTCATTGCATTCTGACCATATTCTTCCCCCACCTACAACTCCTCCCAGACCTTCCCATCTCTCACTACATTCTCTCTCTCTCTCTCTCTCTCTCTCTCTCTCTCTCTCTCTCTCTCTCTTTCTCTCTCTCTCTCCTTAAAAAACAAAAAAACAAATCAAACGAACCATCCAACAGGAAAAACCAAAATGAAAACTAGTAAGACAAAAAAAAAAATACCAAAACCATGGAGTTTGCCTGGTGTTGGCTAGCTACTCCTGGGCATGGATAGTTCTTGTCCTGGAGTGACTGATAGGTCCAGTGGCATTCCATTGGAGGAAACTGTTTTCCTTTCTCAGCAGGTATAAATTGCAAATAGGTTCTTGCTAAGGGGTGGGATTTTGGTTCATGTCCCTTCTCCTTGTTAAGCATTTGTGTGGTGTGAACTTGTGCAGGTCTTGCATGTACCATCACAGTCTCTGTGAGCACATGTGTGTCAGCCCTGCTGGATCTGGAAGACGTTATTTCTTCAGAGTCATTCCCACCTCTGACTCTGTAATCTTTCTGTTTTCCCTCTACATAGATCTCTGAGCCTTGAGGGGAGAGGCGCAATAAGAGCTCAGTGCTCTACAGTCAAATATCACCTGTAGTCACTCATAAGTGGCTCTCAGACATAGAACAAAGAAAACCAGCCTACAATTCACAATCACAGATAATGTACACAACAAAGAAGAACCTAGGAGAGACATACATGGATCTAATCTACGTAGGAAGTAGAATAAGACAAGATCCCTTGAGTAAATTTGGAGCATGGAAATCATGGGAGAGGGGAGGGGAAGGGAGAGGAGCAGAGAAAAATGTATAGCTCAATAAAATCAATTAAAAAAAAAGAAAAAAAGGATAGACAGGCTAGAACTGTCAAAAGGGACAGGAATGATAAAAAATTAAAAATAAAAATGAAGTCCCTCACTCTGTGCACACCATCCAGCTGTGGCTCTGCTGTGACTTACCATCACCTGCAGGACACAGCTTCTCTGATAAAGGCTGGTGATGCTCTGGGGCATAGGTCGTGAGGAGTCATTTTGTTGCTATGGTCTTTTAGTACCATGGATCTCAACCTTCCTAATGCTGTGACCCTTTAATAAGCCCCTCATGTTGTGGTGACCACCTCCCCTGAACCATAAAATTATTTCATGGCTACTTCATAACTGTAATTTTGCTACTGTTATGAATCACAATATAAATACCTGATATGCAGCCCATCTGATATGCTGTCCCTCTGAAAGGGTTGTCCGACCCCCAAAGGGGTTACAACAGCTTCAGGAGGCACGCACTTTCTTCTGTGGAGTTGACTTTAGCACTAATTAGTCTAATTAGACAATGCTTTTTACCCTCACCCCTAGTGCAGCCATGGGCACACCTGGCCATATTGTAGCTCACAGCGTCTACGGCTGCCTAAGCTTACCACTGGTTCCCAGATGCCTGTCCTGCTCAACACTCTCTAGTGCTAGGAAAGCTAGCCAGCAGGGGGGAGCTTCCTGGTTAGTACTAACTCCATTTCTCCATGTCCTGTGATCACTGTAGTGTTTCTCTTTTAATTTTGTGAGGTCACTTTTAACACTCGGAATCCTGGAGATTGAACTAAATGAATTAGTCTTGCGTATGTCAAGATAGTTTAATACACATCAGACTGCTCTTCTCCTAAGATTTGGAGTGCTAAAATTAATATAGAATTGTATAAATTTCCTTAGTAATTTTTAGATACGCTAGTTTTTTTCCACAATAAGACAGTATAAATAAATGGTGGCGTAGAGAACCAAACTTATCATTACCTATAAATTCCCGATTTTCTCTCTAGTAGTTATACATGCACATAGGTGATGCAGTTGGGTAGTTTTGAGGTGTGACTTGGAGCTCTGTGTGGGATGCAAGTCTTCCAAGGGTGGTTTGAAGGTTATCTGTGGAGTAGTTCTTACTGTGCTTACCTAATTACACACTGCCTGAGCCGGAAAATTGAACTTTAACGTGCTCTCCCCTCCCTACTGATGCGCCAGACCTTTCCGCTTGTTTCTTTTCATTTCCTTGTTTGCTTAATATATTTCCAAGTTGGCATTTTTCTTTGTCCATTTCTTAAATATTTTCCTCATTAATATTTTCAAATTCTGAGTTTTGTATCTGTATATCTACTTTAAAATATGCATAAAACTTACTTATATTAATAAGGCAGACAACAAATTTTAGTTTTTTATATAATCAAAACGGTAGTGTTACAGAGTTTAGGGAACCAAATTCTGATGCAAAGCAACCTTTTTTTTTCATTTCTGTAGTATAAACACATGTCTGTGTAAATGCATGTGAGTTATTTGGCACAATTGAAAGTCTTGATTTCAGTTTGTGCTTTAGTGTTTTGTTCCTACAGAAAAATATGTCTGTTTATGACAAAGGCTTGAATTAGTCTTTTATTTTTACATTATCTTGTCTCATATAATTCTAGGGTCACTTAGAATCTTCAGCATCAGCATAAAAGTCAGTTGAGAGATTCTGTAGGAAGCTGCTGGATGAGTTGAGACAAGCGAGTTCTGTGCAGGGAGCATTGGTTTTATGCTCGTAGCTGAAGAAATTCTGTTTGAGTTGAACAGAGTTTGGATTGCTTAGTTTTCACGAAGGGAAGAAAGTGTTTGCTAAGGTCAGATGACGTCTGTTCTCAGGTCAAGTGTGATTTGGGTGTTTTGGAATGAAATAGACTCAATCCAGAAGAGCTATTTTCCAGATGCTTATTCTACCTTTTCCATAAATCACTTGGGGAAAACAAACACGAAACCCAAATCCACTTGTACAAAACAACACATCTCATGTTTGTCTCTTGCAATAGGAGAGTTTAGCAACTGTGACATACACGTGGTTATCCATAGAGAGATGAAGATGCTACTCATGATTTTGAAAATATGGCCATTCTCTTGTGTGATAGTTTCTAAGGGCCAATGCCTGCAGAGAGAAGTTAAGACACTCTGGACGCAGACTTTTGGGAGCTTCAACCAGAACTACATTGGGATGAAAATGTTGGTGAACCTGTGTTTTGAAGGCAGGACTGGTAAACCCACTGATAGTTTGGGTGGATTTGGAAAAAGACTATCAAGGATAGCTCCTAAAAAACCTGGAGAACACGGGGCTGGAGAAGGTCAACCAGGAATTCCTATGATGCCAAACTGAGAAATGGTTAAATGAGTTGAAATTCAGAAGATGAGGTTAAAGACAGGAAATATAGGTGCTTGTAGTCATGGGACCCGTGCTACCCCAGGGGAACCTGCAGATGACTATGCAGTGTAGCTGTAACAGGACATTCAAGACATTTCGAGATCCAGAACAGGAGTAAGAGCTCACTAAGGACACTAAGAAAGCAATCGTCATTGGGGGAGAGGACGTTCCATGGTGTTTGTGAAGAATGAAGAGTGAAGATGGCTTCTCGTCGAGGAGAACATAGCATTAGCATCTGATACCACAGGTATGGTAGATGAAGTGCAGAAGAAAGATCTGATGTAGTATTTGGCAATAAAGAAGTCATTGCTAAGAGCAATCTCAACAAAACGTTAAACATTGAAACTTGATCATTTAATCCAGAAAAGTCTGTGAACTGAGGAACTGGGTGCAATGGCTAGAGACAACTTTCCAAACTTACTGCTCTGACGAGGAACAGGAAAATAGGACAGTACCTACAAGAAAATTTGGGTTCAGGGGGGTTCTTTTAGGACAAGAAATGATTCAGTAACAGAATCAATGGGGTAGAACTTGGTGAGAAAACGTGAGTCTTGTGTGAAATCACATGGCTAATAGGCTCAATAGAATACTTTCCTTCTGTGTTTTCAAAGTTAGGGCATAAATACCTCTTTCCTGGGTAGGTGGAATCTCTGATAAATCCCTATTTCTGGTCTTTTTTAAGGGACAGAGGAATTATAATTTTAAAATTGATAAGCTTGGACAGTAGGCTTCCATGGTCTTATTTTCAGAAGGTCTGTTTAGGTTGAACAAGAACTTTTGCTGCTTAGTTTAGGCTGAGGGAAGAAAGGGAGAACCACAGACTAAAGCGTCTGTTCAGAGATCCTTTGAGAACAGGATCTGGACCGCGTGGAATGAATGAACTCAGGTCAAAAGAGTTATTTTCAGGAGAACTGCTTTGAATCAAACGATTACAGGCTGCAGTTCTTCAAACTCGGAATGGAGAGAGAACACACAGTTCATCAGATTCTTTTGCAAACACTGTGTTTTTCTGGCCACAAGGTCCCCTTCCAGAGTTCTTCACTTGCTCTTTTAATGTGGAACTCAGTCACTTGGTGCCTTTACTTTGAATTTTTTGTTCACTTCTCTTT
Organism: Microtus ochrogaster; assembly: GCF_000317375.1. Classification (NCBI taxonomy): domain Eukaryota; kingdom Metazoa; phylum Chordata; class Mammalia; order Rodentia; family Cricetidae; genus Microtus; species Microtus ochrogaster. The sequence continues at coordinate 5,213,944 of NW_004949117.1, read as the reverse complement.
TGCTTATTTTTTATTCATCTTACATTGCAACCACAGTTCTCCCTCCATCCTTCTTCTCACACCCCGTCACCTCCCAGCCTGCTCCCCCATCCATTCCCTGCAAAGAGTAAGGCCTCCCATGGGGAGTCAACAAAGCCTGGCACACTAAGGTGAGCAGGACCAAGCCCCCCTACCCCTGCAAGGCTGAGCATGACATCCCATTATAGGGAATGGGCTCTACAAAGCTAGCTCATGCACGAGCGATAGATCCCGGTCCCACTGTCAGGGGCCCCTATTTAATTTTTTAAAATTGACTGTGTATGTGTGTGGCTCTCACATACACACATGTGGAGGTAGGTGAGAGGTCAGCCTCTGAGACTCAGGTCTTTCCCTCTATCATCTGGGTCCCAGATCCTGAACGCAGCCTTCACCTGCTGTGCCACCCACTGGTTCCTCTCATTTTAACTTCCTCTCTGGGTTATCTCATCTACTTACTAACATCCTAATGTTTCCTGAAGCTACATCTTTTGCTGATAATTCACTTCTGTATTGACATATTGATTACCACCCTATCTTCCTTTTAAAGTGTCTTGTGCACATACTTCAAGTTCAGCTCCACATCTCTTCCATTTCTTTCTTTAAACGGTTCCTCATTTAGCATTCTGTCTCAGCAAATTTGGAGACTAATGCCTGGTTACTTAAGAAAGAAGTCTAAGAGCCGTTTCTGACTCCTGACCTTTGCGCGCTCCTTCGTCCTCCTGTGGTCACTGACTAATGCTCTTGGTCCAGCCTCTCCATTCTTAGTCCACTCCTTTTTCCTCTTGACCCTACTGGGACAGCTTTCGTCCTAGCCAACTAATACTTGCTTGGATTATTACTTTATCTCTCAAATTGATGTTCCTGCATTCCCACATAGTAAGATAACATTTGATAGACTTATGACTTTCTTCTCTTTTTGTGTGTCTTGCTCGTGCCTGAATCCTCTGGATTCTGACCATCAGGACTTTGGGCATAGAGTAACACATAGGAGAGCTGTGCCACCATAATGCTGAGCTGTGGCTTGATTGAAAATCAGAATCTTTAACCAGTTTTCAAGGTCCTGTGAGATGTGTCTCCTGTTTCCTCTCCAGCTACTTGATTTTTCCTGCCTTAGCCTCTGCTGATTCTTTGACTGGTGTCCTTGCTTGGTCCTTGCACTGCACCCATTATACTCTTCCTTGATTACAATGCAGTGCACTGCACCCGTCATACTCTTCCTTGATTGCAATGCAGTACACTGCACCCGTCATACTCTTCCTTGATTATACATGCAGTACACTGCACCCGTCATACTCTTCCTTGATTACAATGCAGTACACTGCACCCGTCATACTCTTCCTTGATTATACATGCAGT
>NW_004949117.1:5199472-5212161 GCF_000317375.1 Microtus ochrogaster | reverse complement strand
CTCTTCCTTGATTATACATGCAGTTTACTGCACCTGTCATACTCTTCCTTGATTACAATGCAGTGCACTGCACCCGTCATACTCTTCCTTGATTACAATGCAGTGCCCTGCACCCGTCATATTCTTCCTTGATTACAATGCAGTGCCCTGCACCTATAATATTCTTTTCCTTGTTTGCACATGCAGTACACTGCACCTGTAATATAATTCTCTTCCTTGTTCTGCTCTTCGCATGTGTGACACTTTATTATCTATGATTCTTATCTGGAATGGTACTTCATCCAAGAGACCACCTCTGAACTAAAGAGTTCAAGGTTATTTCAGGGTTACTGCTACTTATTCTCTTTATATTACCAATCTAAATCCTCGGAGAAGCAGAGGATTGTTTACAATCGCTTGTTTACACTCTACCCCATTAGACTACACGACAGAACTCACGAGGACTAGGATGGTATTGAACCCCTCTTCACCTCATCTCTCTCCTTCTGTCTCCTTTTTCCTTCCTTGCGTGCTTTCTAGGAGTTAGAAACGTGTCGAGAGGCCGGGCCGTGGTGGCGCACGCCTTTAATCCCAGCAGAGGCAGGCGGATCTCTGTGAGCTCGAGGCCAGCCTGGTCTACAGAGCTAGTTCCAGGACAGGCTCCAAAGCCACAGAGAAACCCTGTCTCGAAAAACCAAAAAAATAAAAAAATAAAAATAAATAAATAAAATAAAATAAAGAAACGTGCCGAGAAACTGTAGCTAATCCTTAGCAGACGCTTCTCTAAAGAATGATTTTCAACAGTGATTTATTCTTTCAATAATTTATACAACAAAACAGTTTGGATCATTTAGCATTGAAATTCTGTACCTTTGGCTAGGAAATGTTGGGCTGCATCTTCAAGACTGAATACTTGTCACATGTCATTCAGAGGATGAAGGATTAGAAAGAGTTGTGGAGGCCCATATGATAAACCTGATTTCTTTCTCATGTTCAGGAAGTCATCAATTTGTCAAGAAGCTGTAGTCCTGTTAAATACATTTGGGACTAAGGTACGGGAATATTAGATATTAATTTGATATTATTTCTTTTGTAATTGTGGCTGGATGGAAGTAAATGGTTTTTGTTTCAACATACAAATTAATTCTTAATCTTTTAATTATTTTATTTTTTGAGATAATATAATTCTATCATTTCCTCTCTTCCTGACAACCCTCCCACATACTCCTTGATCTCATTCAATTTCACTGCAAACTACATTTTAGATATTTGTCCTGACATTCACAATACAAAGAAAAAAAATATATATATATAAATTTAATAAATCGGTAAGTATTTTATTAGATGAATGTCTAAGGTCCTTTGCTTGAGCACCTTTATAGATAGCAAGGCAACATTTTTTTTAAATTTATTTATTAAAGATTTCTGTCTCTTCCCCACCACCGCCTCCCATTTCCCTCCCCCTCCCCCAATCAAGTCCCCCTCTTTCGTCAGCCCAAAGAGCAATCAGGGTTCCCTGTCCTGTGGGAAGTCCAAGGACCACCCACCTCCATCCAGGTCTAGTAAGGTGAGCATCCAATCTGCCTAGGCTCCCATAAAGCCAGTATGTGCAGTAGGATCAAAAACCCATTGGCAAGGTAACATTTACCACTGTTGACTGAACCTTCACCATATGACTGACTGAAACAAGACTTCTTTTTAGAGACACTCCAAACACTCTTGTCTATTTTGAATCCGATGGAAAAATAGTCCATTGGGACCCTTTACTATTTATTGCCTTAAGTTTAACCTTCTTAATGGAGATTGTACTTCTGTGATGGCCACTGGGGCCTGTAGACAGACAGAAACAATGGGCTCACATAAACACACCACAGGCAAAGGACAAACAGTTATGTTCTAGCTCTCTGCTTCCCATCTGCCCTAAGCCAGAGATAAGCTGTTGGTCACTTTTTCTGCATATTGAATTCAATGTTTTATATAAATAATAAGAATAAAAGTGTATTCTCATTTATGAGAAATGTTCTGTAATGTGCAACTTAATTTGAAAATAGAGGACTGTAATGTTAAAATTTCTTCTTAGATTTCTGTTGATAACTTTTTTTCAGCATAGAACTAATAGATGTTTTTTAAAAAATTTTAATAACATATTACATGAAAAGAATTATAGATAAGAGCTCTCTAGGCCAATATACTATAGATGCCACTGTTCTCATATTTGCTGAAACATGTTTATAGTTGTGACAATGATTGTTGTTATTTTCACATAATAGCAGGTTTTAGTCAGTATTCTTTCCTGAAGAATCTAGGAAAGCTTTGGAGTTACTGTGTGGTGAAAGTGCCTTTTGAACTCATTTTATAAGTTCAAATGGAGTCTCTGGCATCCCAACGCTGATTTTTGGAAAATGTAAGTCAAGCAATTGAATTGGATCTGATTCTTGTTCAGAAAGATTCCGAGACTATAGTGTTACCAGTGGTTTCTTGGAGCTAGCGGTCCTAACACTGGACAGACATTACCTTTTCCGAAACACTCGTCTTCTTCCCTCTCTGCATATTCTCTCAGTATTACTTTGGATGTTCTCATTTGGGAGGTGATATTAGTTGGCCTCAATAGCTGTAGCCTTGCATTCTGTGAAAAGGTGTATTCACGTTGCTGCCAGCTTTAAGGCGGCTGTCAATATGTCTGAGCCGAGCCCAGCAGGGTCAGGCTGCATGGGAACCGCCTTTTCTCTTTGAGCCATCCCATCGGCCTTCTTTGTTACTATTGGATATGTAAAGGGAGCGAGATGTTATGGCCCATGCTTTTATTCCCTATTTGGGAGGTTAAGGCAGCAAGATACGCTATTTCAGGACAGCCTTGGCTGTTCTATGATGAGTTCTGGGTCATGAGGTCAGCCTTTGCTGTGCAGTGGGATCTCGTCTAAGAAGACAAAGTAGCAGGGCCGGTGCGGCGGTTCAGTGGGTAGGAATGCTTGCAATGGAGCTTGATGACCCGAGGGCAGTGACTGGAACCCACGCGATGTTGTCTTCCATGACTTCACGGTGGCAAATGTGGATGTGCACATGCGCAAACACATGCACACATGTACACATGTGCACAGATGGCAGACACATAAAAATTAAAGCTAAATGTGTACACTGTTGAAACTCTTACTGTGAATCCACCTTAAGATCCAGTTTTGAGACACAGAAGAAACATATTTAGACAGTAAAACTTGTTTTGTTCTATATCCACATAAATTATTCACACTTATTTCAAAAGGGCTTTGACCATAAAAATTAAACCTATCCACAAGAACAGTGATTTAGATAGTTTATCACATATTGTTAACCATGAAATTAAGTCAAAAGTAAGAATCTTAAAACTATATGCCTCCATTTTGTAAAAATCGACCGTTTTAAGATGAAAATTATCAAGTTAGGACCAGAGGCCAAAACCACACAGCATGTAGGGTTTCTTCTGACTGAGGTAAAAGGAAGAAATATAACCTAAACTTGCTGTGCATTGAATTGAGAAGATGCTTTCTCTTCACTGAGATACCCTGGTTAGGTCACTGGGTAATAGTTTTCCTGCTCATCAGGACAGAATGGCTTTATAGAAGGTTTTGTATATGTGCCAGCAACTGTGAAGATATATAGGAAATAGGAGGGAGCACGTGAATTAGACAAAGTGAAGACCCGCGTCCCAAATACTCCTTAGTGAGGACTCAAACTATGTAGTCATTAATGCCCTAGTTTCCGTTCTCCATAAAACGGTTCCAGAACTAACATACAATATTTTCAGGATAATAACAATATCTAAAAGTCCCTTAAAAACTGAAAATGTATTTTAGGAATGGACATGTGTGTGTTTGACAAATAGCTTAATGGTCACCTATATAATATGAAATAATGACATCAAAATATTTAGGTCAAGCCTCTACCTGAACATCTTAGATCAATGACCCTCTATATAGAACCACCCATTTTCATCGGAGACAGCGCTAGTCACAGGGTGGATGCTGGCATGAGGCTGTGCTGAGACCATTGCTGGGACCTTCAGGAAACAGCCTCTGAGAAAAATGCCATGGCTACCATTACTAAAATAGATTGAGAATAGTTGGTAAAATATCTCTCATCATGGTTACATTTTTCTAAATTTATGGGTAAGATTTTATGTAATATGTGCCATTTAGTTGGATTTTAATTGAGATGGTAAAAATATTTTTCTATAATTATATAACTCATTATATAGTCATTGTGTAGGGCTTTTAGAAAGAAACCAGAATGAACACTATTCACTTAAAAAATAATTTAAGACTTGTTAGAGAAGAAATTAATACGACCAAGAGCACGTGTCCAAATGTGCTGTTCTGAAGAAGCGCAGCGCCGAGCTGTAGGTGGCAGAGCCTGTTGTCTGTCATATTCATATTCCTTCGTGGTATTAAAAGCAGAACAGAGCGCTTATTTTAGTGTTCCAGCTCCATGCAGTGATTGAAGAGATACATTCTGTGGCTGAAGTCATTCATTTTTCAGAAAAAAGAAAGCCTGGAAAAATGCATAATCTCTCTTCTTTCCCTGTAGCAACGTTGAGAAGATACCTTGTCCCATTTTTATTACTTCTGAGATTTTATTGCGGGCAGCCAGATGTGCAGAAACTCCTGACGACAGCATATATTCATTGCGTGGCTTTAATAGGCTTAGAGAAATATGAGCAGAGTCCATGAGCGCAGCTCAGCCTCACACTTCAGCCGGGGATGCCCAACAAGCTTGCTGCTGTTTAGAATTCTTGCTACAGTCAGGAGAAAGCCGAAAGCTGCACGAGCTCGGAACCTTCTACAGCTGACTTAGAAGAATAATGACTGTACAATTAGCTACCAGCCTCTGCTCATTTAAGCACAGCTTTTCCAGAGCTCAGGAGAAATATGGAACTTGATTGGCATGTTTTTGTTTGGTGGTGTCCGCGAATGGATGACTTTTAAAGACAGGTGGTAAGGAAAATAAGGAGGGTAAAAGGAAAGAAAATGCAATTTGAGACATTGCGCCAGGTCTGCAATTCTGTTTTATCTCATTTCCATGGGGTTTTTTCATCCCCACCAAATATTTTACAGAATGAGCTTTTTGGACAAACGCTGAACAATGCAAGGTGAGTAAAGCTAAAGTATATTTTTCTAATATTATTTTCAGAGAAGTAATCTTGTATGGTTATGACATTGTTTGCCTTGAGGTATGGATGCTATTTTTTAATCAAATACAGCATTTTACACAGCATTCTTAATTGGATCTTAAGAAGGAAAATCTCTTATTTTTAGGGCATACTGAGTATATTAAATGTAAGTAGACTGACCTCTCTGAAACATAATACAGATCAGGCTCTTTCCTAATAACTAAAATGATTAATTTAAAATGCCTGATAGGTGTTTTCCTGCAATCATGGAAGTGATTGCATTGCACATGTAAACATGGGACTGTATAATCATGTGTGATTTGTTGGAAATATGAATAAGCAATCATGCATGCTCTTGTAAAGCATGCAGAGGATGATTTCTGGGCTAAGACGTTTCTCTGTGCAGGGAAGATCAATAACCACTCCTGAATAAGCCGGATTGTGAAGCTGCAGGCAGTGCTTTGTATTCGCTCGGCGACTTTGGACTCTGGCTTATAAATTTCTATCGCTCTTTCAGCTGATCTCTTTTGTGGGGAAGGTTGTTCATTTATGAACATGTGTTCTGGATGGTTTGTCTGGCTCACAGCAGCGCAGGCATTTTACTGAAGAAGCTTTGGAAATGCAGTTTTATCACTAGGTTCTTTCCTCGTTTAAGTTGTTCAGTTTTTGAGACTCCCTCCTGCTTTATACCAAGAATAATAGTCAGGAAAAACATACCCCAATGCAAGGGAAATATGCATGGGGAAGGACTGAGACAGATATTCTGATAACACAGCAGGGCCCTGAAATTTTCTAGAAATGGACAGGAGGCTAATAGTGCTTAGCATATTGAATGGTTTCATTGGTCTGCTTCTTTTAGGATCTCTGAATACTGTGAGGCAGCCTATTTTCGAGATTAAAAAAGCTCATTATACAATATGTTTCTTAATATAGCAAGTGAAAAGGAGGCCCCTGAAATCTATTGTCATTTAAGAATTTTCTTGGTGGCAAATATACTTGACCTTTTCTTTGTATATAGTGTTTTTTTTTCTTAGTGAATTGACTAGTTTTTCATCTCTTGCTTTCAGACTAATCTAAGGAGTGATGGTGTGGGAAATGCCGGGGTAGTCTGCAATAGGCTCTTTATTTTAAGACGTTGTCTTCTTATTCAGCAACATATCACATTCCCGTCTTTAATTTATTATAAAATTATATGCATATATTCTGTTATGTTAAAATAAAAGTCATTTGTGGATTTCTAAAAATTTCCACCATCAAACCACCATAAGAATGATTGCTCATCTTTTTATAAGTCTTTTTTTTTTTTTTTTTGATATGGAGAGTTTCCGTGTGCCTCTGGACAGCTCCCTGTAGAAGCTGTGCTGTGGCAGCATGGGGAGACGCAGGTTTGAAGTTAGAGTTGGCAGCGGACCCTATGACTCTGTCATTACCCTGGCCTTCTTTTGTTTTGTTGTTGACATGTTTATGGTTTCCGTGTTCTTATTAAATTCTGGCATTTTATTTTGGTACAATTAAACAAGAAGTTGTGAAATTTCTAGTGCTTCCGTAAATCAATAGTGTTTAGTTTTCTCAGAAATACTAGTAAATAAGGATTTTTTTTCTGTTTTAGAGAACAAATCATGCCTTTATATGTTCTTAATGTCTTATTTTTTTTAAAAAAAACATAACAGTAATTTATAAATTGCTCTTTAGCAACAATCTTCAGAAATAATCAACTACTTCGTTTATTTTTATGATCAAGCAAAACCATTTGTGCATATAGTTATTTTGGAAGTAGGGAGAGTGTAAAATAAGTATTTGAATTCCCAATTTATGTTACTACATCTAAAATTTTTGGTTATATTTTGTATTTAGATTAGATTAATGGATTCATTCTGTTTTTCATTCCACTTACATTCTCTTAAAAAGGAATGCCAGTGCCAGGACAAAATATTACAGTTAGTGTCACAGCAAAAACAAAAACCATATATTTTTAAAGTTTCCTTCTTCAATGGAAAAGGAACGGCTGGAGGAGCTGAGCTGGCGTCAGAAGCTGCACATGGGGTAGAGCCTTTGCGCTGGTCTGCAGCCAGGGGCTTCGAGTCCTTCAGTTACATAATCCACTCCAGTTCTGGCTGCTATGTGAGCGGTAGACATTTCTTGTTTAGATTACTTGGATAAAAGATTCAATATTGGTGCTGAGATAGTAGTTATAATATTTGAAGTGGAAGGAAAATAACATTGTAGGTTTGATGAAGTAATTTTATTCTGAATTACAATTTAAGAGAAATTACTAGAGTACTGTACATCACTTGTGGGAAAAGCCATTATAAAAAGGATACCCTGTCAAGCAGTTTTGAAATGAAAATTTTTCTTAGATAATCAATCATATTTTTAAGCAAGTCAACTTTTATCAGCTTTTAGGTGGCAGTGAAGTTGATTTCTATGACACATTAGCAATAAAAGGTTAAAACTGAAAATCTTTTTAATGTGCTCTAAAAGCATTTCTAAGTTCAACTTGTCAAAGAAGGAAAGATTTTATGAATGCAGTAATATTATGCAAATCATAAATCACTGACCTGGAGATTAATATGGATTGCTAAACTATTAGCTATGACTATTAGATATTTGTTAGTGGAAACAAACAGATTGTTTAGACTAGTGTTTGTTTGGGAACCATATGGTTGACTATCATGTTTTAGGCTGAAAGTTCTTAGCTTCTTTTCTTTCTGGTCCTTCAGTACTGCTTTAGAGCATGAAGGAGGTGGAAGAGAGGCTCTGTTCTTCATGCTTAGATGAAGCAGCTCATGATGCAGCCATGCAAACAGGAAGTGCCTGGGTTCCAACAAAACCATCTGATAGGTTTTGATGAAACTCTGGTTCCCTAGTCTTCTCATTGTAAGCTCACTCCTCTTCAAATTGTTTAACCAGGGCATACAGATAATTTCCCATATCACCAGCAACAAGTCCTCAAGTACTGAATTCATCATGAATTCTAATTTTTTAATTGTGGTGATCCTGGCTTTGGAATTAAGGTTAAATGTGTCTGGACTCCAGAAGTCTGTCTCTGGCAGAGCAGTGCATGGAGTTATCAGTTGCTATGGGCAGCAGATGAACATAGCAGCAATGACTTGCCTTGTGATAAATTTATGGAAGAGTATACTTTATCCTCTACATTGTCTTTGTTGGTCTTGAGCATTGCCGTGCAGTGAAGAAATATGTCCTTTCTTTAGATGCAATTATTGTTTTGGTCATTAAGTGTGTGACAGTCAGTTTTCTGTTCCATCTGACCACACAGGGGCACAATAACACTGGAATTCATTCAAAAAAGATACTATAAATATTTTTCTCTTTCTTGCACCTATGTACAATGGGCTATGCAGAATTTCATAAAAATTTCATTTTTAATCTAAGACAAAATCGTAGCAGAGAAGGGACTATTGTTGGGTTGGCCTTTCTAATGGCAAGCACAGGAACTGCACTATCTGAGCTGAAGCAGACCCGACTTATGCCATTGTCCTTGGTTGCTGTCGGTGCTACTCTTCTCTCACAAAGGTGTTTGGCAGGAAATGACAGACCGCTACTTACCAAAATGAATTATAAAGCTTAGCTTACCTAATAAAACTACATTATTTCTACTGTAGCATTACAACAGTTCTAAACATCAATATTTTGCACGATTTTGCAAAATAAATGTTTATTTAGGCTGGTAGTTCTTACGGTCAGAAGTACTTAATCCTTTACAGACCATTTACTATTGCTTTGGTTTATTATGAAACCACTAATTTGTGTTCATGAATTTTGGCAAGGCGCTGTTATTCATGCCTGCACATTAATGATTACTCTGACATTGAGAGAGCAGCATGCTTTCTTCCCAGAGTTTGGAGGATGCAATCTGCACAGTCTGTGCATTGCTGTGCTTGGCATAATCATATCACAATAATTTTTCATTTTAGGAAGTGTATTTCCTGGACTGTCTATATTCAGAGGTGTAAAGAATTGAATTCATCATGAAATTTAATTGTTAATTTTTGTGATCCTGGCTTTGGAAGCAAAAGGAAATATGTTTGGATTCTAGAAACTATCTATCTTAACATGTACTGCATTCACTTATCAGTGGACACAATTTATGTACATATTTAAACTTTATTAAGTATATATGTAATCATTATTTTTGTCATAAAAGCTTACATTTACAATTGCTTGTCTTTGATTTCTGAGAAAAATGACTTGAGTCAGATATGTATATAATTGATATTTTTACTAGAATATTGATTATGGTCCTTGATTGTATATCATAATTAACGTAGATGCTTAATAATTATATTGGTTGCATTTAAGTGATTTCTTCAATGACATAATTTTTAAAAGCAACTTTTTTGCTGATAACTGATAGGTTAATATAAATTATAATTTTTCTTAGCAGCTTTTATATGATGATAAATAATCTTTAAAAAGTTAAGCTAATTATTAGTAAGTTTACAAATGTTGATGTTGTTTATTACGTGATAAAATTCACTCAATTTTTTGTGTGTTGTTGGTGTAGGAAGTCCTTTTGTATATGTATTGCTTTTATTGGTTAATGAATAAAGAAACTGCCTTGGCCTGTCGATAGGGCAGAGTAGAACTAGGTAGGGAAAACTATATGAATGCTGGCAAGAAGAAGATGGAGTCAAGAGAAGCCATGTAGCCTCCGCAGGGGACAGATGCAGCCTGTTACCTTGCCAGTAAGCCACAGCCATGTGGTGATAAACAGATTAATGGAGATGGGTTAGTTTAGGATAGAAGAGTAAGCTAGAAATATGCTTAAGCTATTGGCCAAGCAGTATTGCAAATAATATGGTTTCTGTGTGATTATTTCATGGTCTGGGCAGCCGGGAACACTCCTACAACATGCTGTGGTCCTCTGCTCTGACTCTATATACAGTTGTGAATTAGTCACAGAAATTTTTGTCCTCAAGTAATACGGTCCTTGGAGGCACGGACAATTTGAATTTAGATTCTGAAATTTGAGAAATTCTATGTGTTTCTGAAACTTGGGTGAACACTTTAACCATTGCAGCATGAACACTCTTGAGAGATTTTTGCCCAGGACTTTTAAGGTCATATTTCTGCCAAGAGGGTGTTTGTTTAGTGTTTAACTCCACCATCTCTGCTTTAGAATGTGAGACACAGAATTATGTTGAATTACACAGTTTGAAACTTTTCTGGTCCACCATTGTCATATTACTCTTGAACAAATAAAGTCCAATTGCTTAAATCAAACTTAAGACTAAATTAGCTTATATTCATTCAAGCTTTATCCTCTTTTGTAAGACTTCTGAAATGTTAGAGATGTAATTAGTGGGAAATGTGAAAGAGAGCTTCCATGCGAACATGAAGATTGATTTTTCCTTGACTTTCTATACCCATTGTAGCTTTATGTTTGGGTAGTGTTGCTTCATGTTTCGGCTTAGTATCTGTTACTTGAGGGTGCATATGTGCCTACTAGTAAAACCAACATATATGTTGTTATAATTGTAATTAAAACTTATGTGTATTAATGTATATATTCACTTCATTTCTGCATAGCATCCCATTTTATGAACACACCATGCTCTTACACAAATCTTTAGTCTGGACAGATAAGTTTATGAATTTCTTAAATTGGAATTTGTGGATTATAGGGCATTTCTTTGTTAGCTTTATAATGATAGTTCATTAATAAAATGATTGTACACTGTAAGCTTTTACTAACAAGTCTGAATTTCTGTGATAAAAATACGTTGACAAAGTCACTGAATGGAAGGGTTGATTATAGTTCCAATGGTTATACAGTCTGTCGTGGTGGAGCTGGATGGTGATGAGAGCAAAGGCCACCTGGTCATATTATGACACCTTTGGGACGCTGAGAAAGAGATCAAGACACCAGGCAGTGGACAAAGCTGGTGGACAAAGCTCAGGCTCACCCCTGGGTCCGTATTTCCTCAAGCATGACTCCATCACTTAAAGAGTGTAGGTGGAGACTGCTCTTTCGTTTCTCAGCCACCCATACCCCCCCAAAATTCACACGGAAACTGTATTAATTATAACACTGTTCAGCCAGTGGCTCAGGCATATTTCTAGCTATCTCTTACATCTTGAATTAACCCATTTTTACTAATTTGGCAGCTACATGGCATCTCCTTGACTCTGCCTACTCTCTCTATATCTCTGCTCAGTTTTTCTGCCTGACTTTACTCTTCTAAGCCATTAGCCAAAATAGCTTTATTCATTAACCCATAAAAGCACCACATATACAGAAGGACCTCCCACATCAATTAACAAACACCACTGCCAGCTGGAACCAATTGTTCAAAACAGAAGTCTATGGGGGACATTTCACACTCAAACACAGAGAGCTTTGGACACACTGGCCACAGCAGTTGCTATTCCATAGTCTGTATTTGTTACTATTTTGACTTTGAATCAACAAGAGTTCTTGATGATATTAGTTATGCTAAGTTTTGCCATTTTAATGAAGTTTTAATGCCATTTTCTTTGATGTCCCCTTTTAATTAATTTTCTTAATAACTGACTATGTGAACAGCTTTCCATGTACTCATTGGCCATTTGTTTCTCTGTTGGGGATCTGCCTTCTTATTTCTTATAGTTTTTATTTTCTGTAGACTATTTATTAATTTATTATAGTCAACTTCCAAGTCAGAAACTATGTTCTCTTTCCCCTTTTTTAGACTGAATTTTAGACTTATTAGATGAAGCACAGATAAGTTTTTATTTCTATAATGTGAGTGGTGTGTGGGGGAGATTAATGGTTTTCCAGACATATAGTTGATTGTCCTCCTGTGAGTTGCTGAGAAGACTTAAGGACATGTTTCCCATTGGACTGTTTTGAGTAAAGCCAACATGTAGAAAATGGACTCATTGGGAAAATGTGGTTCTATTGCTGAACTACCTTTTCTGTGTAATTGGTTTACTTGTGTATTTTATGTGGCCCTAAATCTTTATGGTAAACTGAATTAGTTTGTGTATCTTACACTTTATTGTTTTCATGTCACACTGGTGTCTTTCTACATGTATATCTATTGTGACCTCATAGTTCCTCCATCACCTTGTCTCACATTGCTGTTCGGGCCTCTTCTTCCACACAGTTCATCTGTTTCCATGACGCATATATCTGTATGTTATATAGTTTTGATTCCTCATGTGTCAGTAAACAGCTAATATTTTCCTCTCAATTTGGGTTATTTTGCTTAAAATGATGATCCCCATCCCAGTTCCATGGATCTCTCTGCAAGTATTATAATTTCATTTTCATTCTTTCTGATGAAATAAAATACCATTGTGGAGATATATCATGTTTTCATTTAATTATTTAATCTTTATAATGTGTATGTATGTATGTTTGTTGTATTTTAACTTGACAATTAATATACATGTGATTTTTGTGTGATTAAAAATCTATCTATCTATCTATCTATCATCATTTATCTATCTATCCATCTAATCCATCTTATCTATCTATCTATCTATCTATCTATCTATCTATCTATCTATCTATCTATCATTTATCTATCTATCTATCTATCCATCTAATCCATCTAATCTA